>NW_016690268.1:1766854-1915551 GCF_001604755.1 Lepidothrix coronata | reverse complement strand
TGTGCCTTTTGCAATCGGATATGTCTGTCACGTATTGGCCTCATAAGCCACCAGCGTGCCTGTAGCAAATGTGGAGAGAGCCTTCCCAAATCTTCGTTCGCGAAGTCTGGCCATGATGATGGTTGTCTTTAAATTACTGACCTTTAATACTTGTCAAGATGGCAGTTGAACAGCAGCTAGTTTTCTTGTCAAGTAATTGTCATTTCAAAAAATGTCTTTTATTATGTATTACAATTTTATTTTTGTCAATATTTTAATAGTTAGATTAAGTTCGGAGTTTTTTTGAGTATAAGGAAACACTGTAAGAAAACAGTTGCCTTAAGGCCAAGAAGAGTTGTGCTGGCTGTCTGGATGCCTGGGAGTAAGGTGCTCTGGGGCATAAACAGCTTTAGGAAATAGGAAATGCTTTCCCATTTGTAAAATAGGGATTGACTTAATTCTTAAATAAAAGTGCAGTAAAATAAATGGATGTTGAGTGATTCAGAAGGAGGAAGGAAAGGGGTAAATGAATTAAATTAATTTGTAAAGTAATTATTCTTTTTGTCTGCTGATCAGTTTATTAATAATTTGTATTTAACTAGGTGGTTGAATCCCTTATTTATTACTGGCCATAAACGGAAGCTTGAAGAAGATGATATGTATAAAGTGCTGCCAGAAGATTCCTCAAAGAAACTTGGAGAGGAATTGCAGTGGTAAGGAGAAAAATCATAGAAGAGTTTGGGTTGGAAGGGGACAATTGTTCTCTTTCACTGTATTTTTTCTGGTGAAGGTGAGAGTCTTACTTCTAAAATTAAAAGAGGTTGTTGTAAAATTTAACAAGGTTAAAAATTCTGAAGAATTAAAAGTAATAAGAAGTAAGAGAGCTCGTTTACCATAGAAGCTTTTCAGTTTTTTTCAAGTTACACATAATGGAAGTGTATTAGAGTATTTCCATTATGTCATTTATAATTAATTTGATACTTTGCAGAATGCTTGGAAAAGAAGACTTTTCATCAACTGTTACTGCAGTAATTCTTATTAAATTAGTGTGAGTCTTCTTGCCTGTGCTAAAATACCTGTGGAAACTTTTTTAATTGCTCTGTATAAAAGTGGGTAAAAAGAGTTTTAGGGTTTTTTTTCTTTGTTGTTTTTGGGTTTGAGCACAAACTGAATTAAGTGATAACTGTGTACCCTGTATATATGTGCGCATATAAATATATTTATATTGAAAATACGCCACTCACTGGTAAAGTGGATAAAATGGCTTGAACAGCTAAAAGCTTGCATCTCAGAGATGTCTTTATTTTGTTATAAATACTTTTTCATGGACTGCTTACTGTAATTCATGTTGTTACAGACCCAGGAGGTTCTACCTTTTTATTTTAAGTGAAATATCTTCCAAGGGTAGCTGTTTATGCAAGTTGAACTGTGCAACAGAGAAGGTTTTTGTCTTCAGATAATGTTTAGTTAAATATCAGAGGAAGAGGTGTCTGCTAATAAAAGGTAGCCTGTGTATTAGGAAAGTGTGGCCTTGTTGTTTCTTGCCTTTATACTGAAAACAAAGTAAATCGGCTTTCCTGATAATTTGATGGGGTTGGGACATTCTTCAAAAAATAAAAAGAATCCAGAAATGAAAGGTTTTGACCGGGTCTTACCTCATCCTGTTCTGGATGAGTTAACTGAAGAAAGAGGGTAGGTGATAAGCTCGTAGGAGTTGTTGTTTTTAAAGTCTTTGTAGCTGGAGAGCTTTGCCAGATTCCTTATTTGTGTCTTCAGGGAGTTTGCTGTAAGGGAAGATGAACTCTTTGCAATGATTCTTGCAGTAAAAGCACACACTTCCCATGAGTCAGCAAATGGTATAAAATACAGCACGTGGGAAAAAAAAAAGGGTGTACTTGGCCAAGAAGCAGAGAATTCATAAATTTCTCTTGAGCCAGTAAACACCATAGAATCTACAGAGTTTCATTTCTGATTCTGAAGCCTATAGACAATAACTCTGTAATCCTTGTAACAAAAAATAAGAGGGTAAAAATAAAAAAATGTTTTCTTATCTGTATGCTTTGAACTTGTGTGCTTTGTTGCAAATAATTGGCTTCATGCCTTAGACTCATTTCAACCCTCAAACTAGCAAGGTCAGAGGGTTGGCTGAAAATATTTAGCCTCCAGAGGAAAGGGGGAGCATCATGTCTGAGAGCAGTGTGTTTTAAGAAATCTGCATAAATTCTGATACTTTCTTGTTAATATCATGCTTGTTATTACTGTCTTCAACTTTTCATTTTTGTGCAAACAGATCGTGTCCTACTTGTGAGCAGATGTGGCAATTCAGAGGTCTTTGCCACTCTGCTGATGTAATCCTTGCCTTCAGAGGGATGTGTGGAGTGTTAGGTGACAGAATTCCGTATCTGCACATCCTTATTGAATCACGTGGTAGAAAAAAGAAAGGGACAGATGTGAGAAAGGGTTGGGCATCACAACCTTTCTGGGAAAGGGCAGAGTTTATAGGAAGATTAAGACACTCTATACTGCCTTGGTTTAGTCCATAATCAGAAGATCATATAACATAGGCTCTTAAGTAATGTGAGTGACTTCTGAACTGAGAGGAGAAGAAGTAAAGAAAGGTCTCCTCATCAGCAAATGTGTCCAGGATGATAACAGTGGTGAATGGCTTGTGATTAACCAAGAGCAGATAGACCTATAATACTAAGTACTAAGGGTTTATGTGAATGAGAAGACATGACTGTCTGTTAACTCTTTTTTTATTTGATTGTATAAAGCTGACCATGGCAATCTGGCTTTAAGTCAGAAAATATTTTATTCTAGGTAATTGCCTTGTGATTTCCATTCTGTCCTCCAATATGTTTGTGCTTTGTTTGCCAGGTACTGGGATAAAGAGGTGCAAAAAGCAAAGAAGAGAGGAAAAACGCCCCATTTAACAAAAGCCATTATTCTTTGTTTCTGGAAGTCCTATTTAGTTCTTGGAGTTTTCACAATGATTGAGGTAAGTGGTGTAAAATGCCATGGAACATACTTCATGGCTAACAGCAATTTAAAACTTGACGTCATAGATTGGGTGGTATGAACTGGTGACTTAATGCTGTACTTTTCAGAAAACCTGGTAATGTTTATGTACTCTCTCAGAGAGGTAAAACAGAGCTATACCCCTGTAGAGACTGAAATAATGAGTCATAACTGCAGGGTTGTGGATATGAAACAGCTGATTTCAGTGCATTATTTTTGAGACATTGCAAGCCACTGACTTCCTTTGTAAGACTTAACTGTATTTTATGTATCTGAGGATGGTGCCCAATAGAAAGAGGGTTTTTTGCTCTATGTAAATGGCTGTAAAGGGCACACTGTCATCTTTAAAAATGGAAGTGTAATACACAGTTGTGCAATTTTTATAACATCAAAGGTTTTTTTGGTAATTGAAATAGTTCTCTTTAAGGTTGCAGCTAAATTTTAATGTGGAACATATTTCTTTTGGATTACATGTTGATAAAATTTGGCGTGACACTTTAGAGCACAATGAAGACAAAATAATAAGGGATATGACTTGCGGCAGTATTTGGCACTTGTTTGCCTGCTTACAAAAACTTGGGTAGCATGGTGTGATATGAAATTATTAATACTTTTCCCCCTTCTTTTTCTTTCAGGAAACCATCAAAGTAGTTCAACCAGTTATTTTGGGAAAAATTATTAATTTTTTTGAAACCTATGATTCCTCAGATGAGGTAGCTTTGAATTTTGCATATTGTTATGCAGCTGCTCTGTCTGTGTGCACACTTATTCTAGCTATAATGCACCACTTGTACTTCTATCACGTACAGCGGGCTGGCATGAAGCTGAGGGTAGCCATGTGTCATATGATTTATCGTAAGGTAAGCAAACCTGTTTAGACATATATTTGGTATTCGACAGCTATTTCATCAGGGGAGCTAAAAAATGCAGTTATTTGTTGTGTTGATGGTTGCAATTCTATTGAAGTTGCTCATTTATAGAAATGTAATGCATGCTAACATGCGTCAGACCTTACACTCTCTTTGGTAACATGGTGTCTGAACAACATCTTCAGTCTTGCTAGTTAAGGTGGTGAATTAAATAGCACTAAAGTCTTGGAGGAGGTGCTTTTTTTATGCCTGCTGGTGCTGTTGAACAGGAGCCCCCCAGTTGCTTGTGGAAGGGTTGTATGCTGGAGCTCTAAGAGGCATCAGCATATAGCAGGAGAAGGGGCAGAGCTCCCAGGGAGTGCTGGCAGTTACACAGCCTTGCAGTTCGATCCCGAGGGGGATGTTATGCTTGGATGTCATCATCTGCTACAGCACTCTCAGTTGCCTGAGAATTGCTTCGCTCTCCAATTTTCCCCCCACCCCTGTTTTGGTTAATAGTGGGATTTATTTATATTGTATTCCATCAGTGCAGTAGAATTAGTAAGTTGCCTCCTTTGCAGATCAGAGGCTGCCCCTCTCCCTTGGGGCATCGATCAGGTTCCCTCAGGGAGTGGCAGCAGTTCTGTGGGAATGCCACTTCACCCTCCAGGCTGGCGGGAATGCTCGGCATCTTCACCTTTAGTATCCCTCCTGTTTAGGGGAAAAGGGAGAGAGAAGCAGGTAGAGGAGACATGATTAAGATTTAAGCTGAATCCTAAAGGCAGGGTAGAGCCATTTTTTAGTATAATTTACTGATTTTACTGTGGGAGTACTGCAGGCCTCCATTAACACCAATGAAGTGTGAGAAGGGATGTATGTTCAGTGAGTAGTGATTTCTTTTCTGTCTGTGTGTCCTGATCAAGAAATAGTTTTTCTCAACTATTTGAGAAAAATAGTTTTTCTCAACAGAGGTACAGAGGGAGTCAAGGCTGCTGTCAGAGGGAAAGTGGAACAAGAGAAGTTATGAGTATTACCTTCAGGAAGGAGTTGAGTGACATGCAGTATGAAATGCTCTCCTTGAGAGAGCAAAAATCTCAGCTGACAATGCTGAAAGGGAAAATGCCCTATGTTTCCAGCTTTAGTGCTGCTAAAACAGTGGCCTGCAAGATCTTAACTTCAGCAAAAAGCTTAATCGAAGGGATCAGGACTGTACAGTTTCTTTGGAATGTAAAGAAATCCACATCATTTTAACCATTAAGCATAGGTACCATCCACTTAAGACAAACACTTGTACTATTTGTACAGGTCATGTGAAGTTTCTGGGCAAAGCAATAGAGTGAGGAGAGAGAAAATGTCTGCATTGTAAGTGGTGATTGCTTTTCATGCACACATTTATTCTCCTCCCCCTTCTGATACCTTGGAAATGATCTTCTGGGAACTTGGCTCTAACATGACACACTGATTTCTTGTAAATAAACATCTCTCTAAGGTATTAATTTACTAAACTGATTATCAAAATGCAGTTTGAAATTCATGAAAGTATATATATAGTGATGTTAATTGTTGTGTAGATACTAGCTTAGAAGCTTGGAAAAGAAATGTTTGTAATATACACCCCTATTTCTAGAGATGGTATTCAATGGAAAATTTATCTCCCCTCATCTCTTTAATGTTTGCTCCTGAGGGTGAAGGCCGAGGTCACAGCAGAACATTGATAAATCTTTCTAATAATTTGTCTTTGTTATCCACAGCTTATAGATAAGTAATACTTTCACTTTATCCTCCTACAGGCTTTTGAAGTAACTTGGATGCCAATTTACCAGCACTTTTGCCGAGTTGGTTAATTGCTGTAGTAAATAAAATCTTGGATTTGCAAGAATGAATAGGCTGGATAAGAGAGCATCCTTAATGGAGAATTCCAAATGCTCATAATTCTTAAGTTTTAGACCCATTTTTTTTGTTTCCTGGAAAGTTAAAATCTAATTTGCAAAAGCCCTGTATTCAAACTCTTAAGATGTTTTGTGACTGGTAAGAAGTATTAGTGATGCACGTAGGGAGGTTGTAACAAAAATTAAAATGAAATCTGTCCCATGACTCACAATCTTAATTTTTGAAACCAAAGCCGACTTATGGGAAGCTGGTTTTTGTTGCGCCCTTTTTTTTTAAGACTTAACTTTCAGAAGTTCTTTGAGGTCAGTGTACTGACTTTGACTGGGTTAGAGTTAATTTTCCTCAGCTCATGTGGGGCTGTATTTTGGATGTTGTAGAAAGGAGAAGGTACCAAAACAGGACTGTTTGGTAGAAATTGGTTATGTAAGTAAAACTGCTGCTTTGTGTTCAGTGTTTCCATTTCTTTTTGTATACTTTACAGTCTAGACAGGTTCATTCAGCCAGGAAAATGTAAGGCTTATTTCACTTGAGAAAAAAGAAAAAAGAATCAAAAACAAGAATGAAGGCAAGGAGAGACTCAAATTGCATTGCCACTGACAATGGGAATGGCTATCTTTTCCCTGAGAAGACAAATGGGTCACAGATGAGCACCCTTCTTTTGGCTCAGATGCTTGCATGGTTCCTCCTGAGACCGTCTTTGTCAAAAGGAACTGGACTCAGTGTCATACTGAAACTGTTTTTGCTGCCTGTGTCTGAAATAGTTAGGAAGAAGTCAGAAAGGTGATTTGGGTGGCAGGTCCAACACAGACCCAGGCCATGAACCTCTAGCAAGACACCAGCAGTCTTTCCTGATGGCTTAGGTGAACCTCAGGACTTCATTTGAAGTGATGCTTTGTATAGTACTTTGATGGCTGATGTTCTTCCACCTGTTTCAAAATTCTGAAACAGTATTTTTGAAACAATTAGTGCTTTTCAGGTTTGATTACTGATCAAAAAGGAATCCTAATAATAACTGTTTGGAGAGGGAGAAGTAGATGTGCACTGCCTAAAAATGCAAAGTCTTTTTGAGGAGGAAACTATATCTGTAGAAAAAACCATGTTTTGTATATTTTTTAACTTGTGCTACAAACCTGTGTTTTCCTTCTAGCAGAAAGCACTGTTTGCAGTGTTAGCAAGAACTGATAGTGTAAAATAAATGACTTGGGTGTTTGTTTTTTGCCTTCTCTCCGATCTTGTTCAAAACAGAATTCTTGCAATTGGCCAAACATTGTTCTGATTTTAATTTGACCTTCAGGTGGAGTTTTCTGTTCCTGTTTTGTACAGATACTCATACTAAGGGGGAAAACAATGCATACAAAGAGTTAGACACACTTTTGCATAGTTTTAGTGACTTGCTATGTCGGTATTTTCCCATTTTCAATCACTTCAGACATGAAGGTAGTTATAGCACTTCTCACAGTCATTTTCTTAATACTCTTTTCTTCAGGACTTTGTTCAGAATATGTAGACCTAACCCATGCGTTATCTAAGGTTCCTACTATGCCTCAATACTTTCAGGCAAAAGCTGAGATGTGCCTTCAGCTTTTGCCCCGGAATTGTATTTGTGTATTGAGTTTTCTTTGTATAGGTGTATAGTGCTCTATAAGCTGTGACAATTCGAAACTGTTCTGACTTTTTTAGGCACTTCGTCTTAGTAATGTAGCTATGGCAAAAACTACCACGGGTCAAATAGTAAATCTTCTGTCAAATGATGTGAACAAATTTGATCAGGTAAGAAGTATTACAGATCTTTCCAATGGGCTGAAGAAATTGTGGGGTTGGAGTTAAGGAATTTTTGTTTACAACTGATGCTTAAATGTTTCTAATGAACATTTCTTCTAGTTGTGTCTTGAACATAGAATGTTTTGGGTTGGAAGGGACCTTAAAGATCATCTAGTTCCAGCCTCGCTGCCATGGGCAGGGACATCTTCCACTAGACAGGTTGCTCAAAGGTCCATCCAGCCTGGCCTTCAATACTGCCAGGATTGGGATATCCACAGCTTCACAGGGCAACCTGTCCCAGTGCCTCACCACCCCCTCAGTGAAGAACTTTGCTAATCTAAACCTACCCTCCTTGAGTTTAAAGCCATTCCCCTTTGTCCGATCACTACATGCCCTTTTAAAAAGTCCCTCTCCAGCTCTCCTGTAGGCCTCCTTTAGGTACTGGAAGGCTGATATAAGGTCTCCCTGGAGCCTTCTGTTTTCCAGGCTGAACAACCCTAACTCTCAGCCTGTCTTCACAAGAGAGGTGTTCCCACCCTCTGTTTATCTGTGTGTCCCTCCTCTGGACTTGCTCCAGCAGGTTCGTGTCCATCATTGCTGGATGTAGTACTCCAGGTAGGGAGAATCATCTCCCTTGACCTGTTGGCAGCGCTTCTTCTGATGCAGCCCAGGACATGCTTGGCTTTCTGGGCTGCAGGCACACACTGCCCACCTGTGTTGATCTTCTCATCCACCAGCAGCCCAGGTCCTTCTCCCCAGGGCTACTCTCAATATGTTTTCCTCCCAGTCTGTATTTATGTTTGGGATTACCCCAGTCCAGGTGTAGGACCTTGCACTTGCCTTGTTGAATTTCAAGGTTTGCATGGGCCCACCTCTCAAGACTCTTCTGGATGGCATCATAAGAAGAGATATATTCCCTTAAAATATGGGAGCAGAACATATCTTTTTTCCCCTTAAATATTTTCCTGCTGTTTTTCTAAACTCAGAGAAGTTTTGGTGATGAAGATAAAACAAAATCAGCATTTGTTTACTTTCTGTACAGCTAAATGTACATTTAGCTCTCTGGTGCAGAATTCTCACTGAATGCAAAAATGTTATTAGGGTTAAATTTCTTAGCTAAGACCAAAAGCTAACAGTTGATTCTTAACTATTTGTCTAGGTAACAATTTTCTTGCACTTCTTGTGGGCTGGACCAATTCAAGCTGTAGCAGTAACAGTACTTCTCTGGATGGAAATAGGGCCATCGTGTCTTGCAGGAATGGCAGTTCTGATTATTCTTCTTCCTGTCCAGACCTGCATTGGGAGGCTTTTTTCTTCCCTCAGGTAAGGCTGCACATCTTGGGTTGTATGTATTTTCTGTTACAGGTTTAAAAATATTCATGCTGGATGGAGGTAGAGTACTGCTCTGAAATTGGTTTGTGTCTGGTGATGATTTTTGCATTGTCTTTTATCTTTGCCAGTGTTTTTTTATAGTTGCTAATGCGAAATGTCTGAATTCCTGTTTATGGACTTGAAGTGGTCTGTCTGCCAAACATGCAGAGAATATCTGCTACTCATTAGATGTCCAGTACATTAAAAGAGTTGGGCTATTTCTGTAGCTACCTTGCTGTAGGTCTTGGCATAGAATTGTGTAACTCCTTCCTGCAGTGGTGCTTAGGGAGTGGTTACTTGTAAAAGCGATACTACCAGCCCTGCTCTAAGTTTGACTTACTGGGATGATATAGGAGTTGCAGCAGAAAGCTCTGAAAGTTTTATGTTCAAAGGTCTTGCTGTCTCTCCTTCATGACAAAGGTGCTGAGAGAAAAATGGGGAAGGAACTGAGAGAGAAAGGAAGAAAAAAATTATGATGGTGGTTTTGATGCCAGTATGAGGCTTCCGAGTGTAAGGTTCTAGGCTGTGAAGAGTTTGCAGTAATTTTCCATTATCAGACAAATTTAATTTGTTTTTCTGTGACTTTTCCTAAAAAAAAAAAAAAACAAAAAAAACCAAACAAACTTGCCTGAGATGGGACTGTTGAGGCAAATTCTTGCTTCCAAGTTTTCTATTTCTTTTCTGTTTCTTATGTAATTAATCATACTATACTTACATAATGAGTTTATAAATGGCCTTTGCATCTTAATGGAAACATTTTTGTTTTCCTTTACTTGGAAGCATATGTGTACACATGCTTACAAGCGTTATGCATCTTTGTTTGCATCTTTTGTTGAATGGGTTCCTTCTAGCTCTTCTGATAAGTAAAGCTTATTTTAGTGAGTTACTGTTGTTTTCTAGTTGTATTTCATGACAAGTTTCCCACACCTGTTGAGTATGGCATTGCCATTGCATGGCTGGGTATGAAGAGACAGCTGAGAATTACAAAATGAAGCCAACTTGTAGAATTCCTTCTATTTGCAACCAATGTGATAGTCTTCAGTCATTAGGTTCATGTGCTATTTCTAAAATAATGTTCACGTGCTGTTTCTCAAATAATGATTCATTCAGTGTTCTCTGTCAAATTCTTAGGTTTTCTTAAAAGATAAAACCTGTTTGTAGAGAACTTGCAATATATTCTTAGATGTGCATTTTCACTGCATGTGCAATAGGCATGCATAAGTATCAAGCTACTTCACTGTTGGTGTTTTTTTTAGTTTAAGTTTTTGAGGTTTTGAGGCTTGAGTCAGTAGTTAAAATGCTTAGTGCTTAGCTAGTGTCTTATCCATGGTGGTAAGCATTAATAGTCCCAATCTACAGATGGGAAACTGAGGCACAGAGAGAGTAAGGGACTTGTTCAGGGTCAGGCAACAAGGTGACAAAAATCTTTTTCTTGAAGGTATGTATTTTAAAAATGAATCAGTGGCAATATAATGTTGTTTTGGTTTTTTTTACCCATGGCCACTTGTTTGGATGAATGCAAGGAAAAGAATTTGTTAACCAGAAAAACTTTTGCTGGTCTCCATGTGCAGAGATCTTTGTGAGTGTGCAGTGAACAGAAGGAGTTAATGGTAAAACTGGAATAGATTTCAGCTCTGTCTAATGATGAGTGTTTTCACATGGCAGTTGCTGGGAATCTGCATGGATTTAAGGAAATCAGCCTATGAAGAAGTAATTTAAGGATTAAAGCTTTTGCTAAAATCCAAGCACGCTCGGTGTGGCAGCTAATTTGCGCTATTATTCAGCATTGTACTTGTGACTCAGTCTTGTAAGCACGTATGCATACCAGTTCGTGATGCAGTCATTGGCTGCAGTCCTGTAGGAGTTTGCAGAGATGGACTAAGTATCCTGTGGAATGGTGTACACTGTAATCTGCAGGATTGCTTTTACTTGCACAAGTACTGGAAGTTTTGCAAAATACACATGACCTAATAATATATTATTTGAGAAGTAGTTCAATTATTGGACTGAAGACAGCTTAGATATATTTATTCCCAAGAGCTCAACCCTTTTACTGCTTAGTCATGCAACTGTAAAAGTCTCATTTAAAGCCCTTATAATTTTTAAGAGAAACACTATATGTAACTGTTGTGTCAGACATGATTAAAACCCACCAAATATGCCTCATGAAAACAAAAAGGAATTTTGCAGCTTGCTTAATATAGAATGGTTATGAGTATTATAGAGGGGACTTCTCAGACAGTTGAAGAATTTTTAGGTCCTTTCCTATTGCACTCTTATAATGCTGTGTGAGCATGGGTTTTGCAGTCAGACTGATCTGCATGTACTCTGAACTTAATATTTTTAAAACCGGGGACATGTCTTTCTCTGCTGTAAGTTAATTGTCAATGCACTGGATGTCTGTGTACTTGAAGCCATTATATAATATTACTGATCCTGTGGCTTCTGGTATGTATGTACAAAATATGCTTATTGAAGTGTAGAGGAGTGTGACTTAAAAAAAAAAAAGAAAAATAGCACCCCTACCCCAACCTCTTGAACATTTTAAAGGAATCTGAAAGAGGATTGTTAAACTGTGATAACATTTCAGTAGGAAAACTGAGAAATTGGTTTATGAGAACTATAGCCTTTTTGATTAAGAAACTTCTGTTAACTTTATTATTTTGAATCATCTTCAACCTTCTGTTATCTGAACACCGACCCTGGAAGTTAAGTGACTTCCAATAGACTGTAGGTGAGAATTTTTGTTTGCTGCTGCAGAGATATGAACAATATGTGCTAAATTTTGCCTTTTACAGTGGTGGTGTGTGCATGGGGAAGAAATATTGAGCACTTACATTCTTTGAGGAATTGTGTTTTTCTACTGTTTATTTTTGAAAGAGCAAAAGATGAAGGAGCAAAGATAATCTTGTTCCATCTCAGTAGGGTTGGTTTAGGCTAAGTAATCTTCCTCAGTGTTAATAAGAGTCCCTGATTGTATTAGAGCTAAGTTTCTACATTCCTTTTGTCAGCTTTCTTGAATAAATATTTTTTTAATACCCTGCTTCAGCCATCCTAACATTTATGGAATGCTGGTGCTGAGAAATTTTTTTAATATGACGAGTAGGTGCTTGAAATTCCATCTAGTTATGTTCTTTAAATATGGCTATTTCTTCCAGAGATTTCTATCTCAGAAATCTTACAGGGGGCAGGTTAAGCTGACAAAGTCCAGTCACTCCTTGTAAAGAGACTTTTTTTTGAATGCTCTTTGAATCTTAATTTTCATTGGTAATATGCAAAAATAAGTAATTTAGCAGGTAAAAGTATGTGTTATCAAAATAAGGTCTGCCATAGCTCGCTATGTGCAAAGTATGTTTGTCTACATGAATGAATTCAGAATTGTAATAGGCACCATTAGCATAATTTATGCATTCATTACGTGGCTTCTAACTTTCAGTGCTTTTTTTCCTAATTAAAACTGTGACTTTATTATTTAATTATATATATTTTCCAGTTTGCTCATCAGCGCAGACATAATGTGGCACTTAAATAGGCATATTTACATTAGTGTTAATTACAGTTAATGGTTAAATAATATTTATTTGTTAAACAAAACCATATTTAGATTATCTCTAATAAATTATAGCTCATGTACTAAGTAATCTCTGCTTCGACTAGAGTTAATCCTAAAAAGACACAAATGAGGCCAGTTTATTTAACAACATCAAAAGAGCCTTATGAGAAGGGTGGTTGTTTTGGCATTTTGAAATCTTCTGTTTTAAAGTAATCTTCTGATTTTTTGTTTAGTTCTCACAGTTGCGAATGTTTTAATTTGAGGGTTTTTTGGTACAAAGAGATGTTGTTTAAGGAATACCATGTGTTTGCACAAGTTGACGTGTAATTCTGAACATAGAATCACTTCGCAGTGTCCTGAGAGCAAGTAATACCAGGAATACAAACGTTCCAAGTCTGTCTGCTCTGTGTCAGCTTTAAGATACTGTTTTAGGAAGACTCTTTAATGCAATTACAGTTATGCGAATCATCTTTACATGTAAAAGCAAAAACTTCATGTATATGAGTATGTTACATGATCATAAATTGTCTTCTTTAGAGAATCTGAAATGTTTTCCTTTGTACTGTTTACAGAAGCAAGACAGCTGCCTTAACAGATGTCAGGATTAGGACCATGAATGAAGTGATAAGTGGTATGAAGATAATAAAGATGTATGCTTGGGAAAAGTCATTTGCGGAACTTGTGAATGGTTTAAGAAGGTAATCCTGGAAAGATACAGCTTGGTATATGACCAGTATAAGTTGCCTTTTTTTTACATTTGAATAAATGTGTTATTTTGTGCTTTAAAATGCAGTTTAGTTAAATGTCTTGGGATTTATTTTTTTTTTAATATACAGCAAGAGTGGAGGAATGAAAATACATTCTAAGGCGATAAAAAATGAATAAAACCCTCCAAACTTTGATATTTATAAATTCTGGCTTTTTTATACTTCATTTTATGGTTGTGTTTAAAAACAGCAACTAATAAAATGTAGCTGTTGTATTGCAACAATTTCATCCTCACAGTTCTGTAAACTGATAGCAAGGAACCTATACAGAGACATCTCCCTTCTCAGAAATATATGGAATCCGACTTTCTGTCCTGGATGATAGCATCCTAATGTACTACTCTGCTTCCTTTTCTGTGTTTTTAGTACTGCTCAAGCCATCTGGGAAAGGTGAAGTAAGGCAGCAGATCAGAAATTCCTGTGGTGTTCAGCTGAGAAAACCAGCTGAGTTTGTATCCTATGACATTTCATTTCAGAGATCCACTGGCATCAGATTAAAACATATTAATAAATTGGATTTGCAATCAATATTTACCTTTTTACTTGACACTGTAAGAGCATTCAATGCTAAAGGATAACTGTAGGAGTTTGGGTCCATATTTCTCATAATTTAATTTTCATGTTGTGTCCCTCTCCAGCATGTAAATAGAAGGTTGTTAATTTGCTGTAGATTATCTGATTTTTTTAAAAAAATTTGTTTTATTTGGAATTCATTTACTTTAAAGGATTTTTTTTCCTTTCCGTCCATTTGCAGGCTTGCAAACTTTCAAATGTTCCCTGAGATGTTTCTTCTCATGCACATAATCTTTTCCCCTATTAGATCATAGGATACTGTGCTGATTGAATGTTCATGATCGATGGAAAGCTTTGCTGTCTTGCATGGAGCCAGAGGGGCTATTTCTTTATTGAAAGCTTCCTCAATGGGCGTTTTCCCATCACTAAACTTCAGATTTCCGAGTTTAACACCTTGTTAGGATTAGAGGCTTCCTTTTTAGTGACGGAGAGAAACAAGGTCTTGCAGAACACATCTTGAGCCATCTTTCTTTTCTTCAACTGTGCTGTGGAAAACTGTAGTTAAAAGTCTTGAATTTAGCCAGGTGATTTATTGCTCAGTATTTCCACAGTGCCTCTTGACAGTGGCTGGGATGACCCCTGAACTCCTCCTTTGCTCTTTTTTCCTATGTCTGTTCATACTAATTTCCTTTTATATAACTTCGCGCCTTAAGACAGTGTAATTGTCTTAAGACATATTATATGCAGCCTGTGAGTAGGTTATAATTTATCTGCTATTTATTGAGAGCAGCACAAAAAACTTGCCAATTGTCCATAGATAATGAGAGGATTATTAAGGATTATTAAAGGGTGGGAAAAGAGTTTCATCCAGGGTTGTAGAAGTAATTGAATTAGACCCAATTCAAATAGTTTACATACAAGTGTTCTTTCTCTGTACTCTGGAGATCAGAGATTGTGAACCCTTAAGCTGAAAAAGTAAGTCTTTGAAACTCTTTGAAAGTCTGTCAGTTTAGCCAATTTGGCAAGTGTAGTGGGAAAATTGCTTTAACTAGTTTTCCAGTAACCCATCCTGCATCCTTTTCTTCACCAAGTGAGCACTTAATTTCCTTCAAATTTTATAATCCCAATTTGAGTTTCTAATCTCAGTCTATACTTCTAAGTGGAAGGTGATCAAAATTATGAAGATTTTCCCTGAGAATAGTCAGATTATTTGGAAAGAGAAATTAAGGAATTGTTTTGGGACTTGGATATTTTTTCAGGCAGACAAAAATAGAATATATGGGGAAGGAATAAGTTGTTATGTCTCTCTTGATAAAGAAAAATGATTATTTTAATAAGGACTTAAGCCTGATAGCATCATGTTGTAGTGGATGATAGTGCAGTAACATCTTGAGGATTGGACTTGATGAGTCATTTAGAAATAGAAACTGCAATTTAACTGAAGTGGAAATTGAGAACATATGCATCAACAGCTTTTCAGTTGCCGAAGGGAGATTTATGTGTCTGAGCAGTACTTCAGTCACTGTTTAGCTTGGGCAATGACTGGCAGAACAATTGCCTCACAGATCAGTATTTTCTTAATTTATGAACCACAGTTCCTAGAGCAAAAGAAGCTAGGAGTAGGGTCCAAACTGGGAAGGATTTAGACTGAGATGAAAGGAAATACTCTAAATTCTGTGATCAAGTTCGAGGATCAGCAGCTGAATAATGGCAGATACTTGGGTTATGGGCAAAACTGTTGATCTTTTGGAAGTTGCCCTTTTCTTTTCAACTGAAGAGTATGTGTCAGTCTTGTCATGACTTTTGTGACTGAACTCTATTGGATTTTGATACTGGAAGGATAAGAAGTTTGTGGGTGCTTGGCCTTTATACAGGGTTTTTTTCCTCTTTGCTATTGCACGCAACCCAGAAATATTTGAAGCAGATTAGAATCTGAACTAAAATACTAGTTTGACTAAAGCAGAAAAAAGTAGTACACCGGTTTTCTGTCTCTGAAAAATAATTATTTTCTATAGCTGCTAAAATATTAAGTATAATAAATTTCCTCACTAAATTTCCAAGCCTCTTAAATTCCTTTTTTGTTGTTGTTGTTTACTATATAACCTTGTTTCTTCACAGTTCTTTACGTATGAGTTGGGGTGATGCAAGGGGAGGAGAAAAGATATGAAAGTAAAATCCTGAGAGGGCGTTTCCCTCATATGGTTGTTGAGGGCAACAGTAATGAGAGAGATTGATGTGATTTTTTTATATTTTTAGGAAGGAGATCTCCATGGTTATGAAAAGCTCCTACCTTCGCGGACTGAACCTGGCCTCTTTTTTTGTGGCAAGCAAAATAACAGTGTTCATGACTTTCATGGCATATGTACTGCTTGGAAATATTATCTCTGCAAGTCGGGTGTTTGTTGCAGTGTCCCTGTACGGTGCAGTGAGACTGACAGTAACTCTGTTCTTCCCTTCGGCTGTTGAAAGAGTATCTGAGGCAGTGATTAGCATCCGACGAATCAAGGTACGGTTATTGATCTGAAGGGTATTTCTTTTCTTACTCTAACTTTGTTTTAGCACCACTGACAAATGCAGCCTTATTTTAGTTTTGCAGTTTGGGATTTTTAATGAAATAACCTGTTTTGGAAGCTGTGTTGCTGTGTAATTTTAAAGCTGGCAGCAATTTTAATGGCCAGTCTTCGCGAGCGAAGATTTGGGAAAGGTCAGTGGATTTTTTTTAGGTGAGACCCAGCGTGCGCTGAACTGAGCCCACCCTTTAATCCTGGGGTTCATCTGCCGGGGCCGAGCAAGCTTGGACAGTGGCAGTGAGGGTCTCAGGACGTAGGTTTGTTTAGAGTGACCTCTTAGATGGATGGCCTTACAGGGCTAACGAGCTCCATCTGCCCCGGGGGCTGGGAATCGAACCCGGGTACGCGTGTGCAAAAACATGATGTGCACTGTAGAGCAGGCCATAATGTAGGAGAAGAGTGTACATGGCAAAGAGGTATTGTAGACATTTCTGAAGTAAGAGGAACATCTGGACAGATTCACATATATGTGGGGGTTTGAAGAACAAAGCAGGCAGATGGGAGCTGTAGGATTCATGTTTCTTGTACACTGCACTACCCTGTCGTCTGCGGAGGACAGATGTGAGCCCTAGCTCATGTCCTGTTTCAGTACTGGAGTGAAGACTCAGCTTCAATAAGGATGAACATCAGTAGTGCTGATGTCTAGTATTAACAGAATAAGAGTGTGTTGTACACCTAGGAGTGCTGCATTGAAATACTTGACTTCTCATTGCTCCCTGTAACAATACCACTGGAGTCTGAGCAGTACCTCTGTGCCTGTTAACACCTAGCAGTATTCCTCCTGCCCTTCCGTGGCTCCTGCTATCCTCCTTCTGGTTCCTCTTAGTTACTGACTGCTGTAAGTCTTCAGCAGCTATCTCACGCCTGCAAACTGTTGACTGGTCTTGGCTTCTAAGATCAAGACCTTCATTATCTTCTGAAAATATTGTGTGCTGATGCCTATTTAAGATCTTTATATTCTGTGATTCAGAGCATGTTAGAATTTTTGAGATTTTGTCTTAAAATTGTGGTAACTGTTATCCTTGAAAGTTTTCTCTGGAATTTACCTCTTTCCTTTCTAAATTTGTTTGACCTATTTATAATCTAGCATCGGGCAAGGTGTGCTAGAAATGTGGCTGTGGTACAAAGTGCATACTTGAAGGAAAGGTTCTCTGATTGGGATATAATGCAGAATTTCAATAGTGAAAGTATAATAAACCAGTAATGCAGATATAAGCAATTTTTTTTATTAATGCCCAGGAATTTGAAAGGAGGAGAGGTTCAGATAGTGTTCTGTCTTCTTTTTGTCACATGAAGAATGCTTAATAGGGACAGTGGACAGCTGCTTACTCTGTCCTTATCATTCTTCCAATGAAATAACAAATATTTGCCATCAGAGCAGTGGAATGATAAGGTGTTGCAGTGGGGATTTTACCTCTTCTGATTGGAAAGAGGGAGTTAAACAATCTTAAGACTTGTCAGTGTTTCAAGGAAAAGACAGGACAGGTTCTTAAAAGTCCATTTCCTTCTGGAATTCTTTACTGAGCAGGTGGTTGTTCTAATAAATATGCACTTTTGGAGGGTTTTTTTTGGGGGGGAGCGAGATAGTTAGAGGTACACTGTTACAGTTGTGCATTGCTTTGGAAATGTAATTCCTTGATCAGTTTGTGGTTGTTTTTTCCAATGCTATAATTAATGTTCTGTATGCTGCTATCAAAAAACGTGATTGGGTTCCTTTCCCATTCTTGGTCTCACATTATGCAATTATCCTGTGCTTTTATTGCAGAACTTTCTGATGCTTGATGAGGTCTCACCATTCAAGCCACAACTGCATGGTGATAATGAGAATATCATTCTTCACGTTCAGGATTTGACTTGCTATTGGGACAAGGTAAATCTGCTTCTAGTAAATGTAAAGTATACTCATGCTGCAGGTGTTTGAAATCTAAAGTGCAGTGTCTGTGTAGTGTGCTGATGTTTTGTATTCTCTCCTTTGAGTACAAGAATCTTTTCAGTACATTAAGCTAACTGTAGATTAGTACTGAAAACACTATCAAGTACATCTTTAAAGTAGCTATTCCTGATATTATACTAAATGAAAACCTGTGTGTTTCTATGTGAAAATATCTCTTGTTATTAAACAGCACTGTATTTTGGCAAGATACTAAAATTGGAATCAAGGACAGACAGCAAAGTAAGGTGGGCCTTATCATGTGGGGTTTTTTTCTGTGAACTGAATGCTTAATCAGTCCATTAGTCTAGAACCAGTACAATATACTTCTCATAACAAATTTGAAAGCTTTATAGACCGGTCAGCATGTATTTGTTACTCTGTATTTTAATTGAGACTGTTCAGCTACAAATTTTTCTCTGCTTAAAATGCGCCAAGCCCACCAAAATTACTAGAAAAAGAGATGATACACGGGTGATAAATTTATTATGTATCTTCTTTGTGTAAGAAAGGCGGAGGTTGTCTGTTTCAAAACTGCAATTCCTGTGGTAAGCAGCAATTTGTGATAATTGTTGGAGCTATTACAACCTGCCAGCATCCTTGCAAATGGGAGGGTTCAGTCTCCATTACAAATGCTGGAAGCTCTAAAACTGAGTTTTGCATATAAAAGTAATGCAAATAAGACATGTCACATATTTCCCTTTTTATACCCTCTTCCCCAACCTCTGCTGTGTCCCAAGGACAACCAGATGTGAAAACATATCTGAGAATCTACCTACTGCTACTCAGCTGCAAATGGAAATTGCTACATTATTTAATTTCTCAGAGTTCTCTGGGACATCAATATTTATGAGACATTGACCAAATTCTTAAAAATTACTTGATATGAAAGACTTGATTGTGAATACATTCTAATGCAAAATGGAATGCATTTCTTAATCTTTATTCTCTTCCCAAACTGACTTTGGTACCACTGTTAACAATTTCTAGGAAATGGTTGCATAATGTGCCCATAAAACACTTTTTTTTTTTTTATGAGTTGTTTATGTTGCATAAAGCAGGGCAGCATGACTGGAATTACTGGTTTCCTTTCAGTTTAAAAAAAAACCCAAGCCATCAAGCCATCCACAAAACTGTTAATGTAATTTTTGTTATGATATTTAATTGCAGTGTGCATGGGAGAAAAATAGTTCTCACAGAACTGTTCAGATCTGCTCAGGAAGTTTATCTTCTGTACTCTTACAATGACACAAAATAATTTTATAGAACTGCTCACTGAAAAGACGATAGATTCCAATCTAGATGAGTTATGAAAGGAATAATAGGAGTGGACTGTCCTATATCAAGTAACTGGCTTAGCTTGCTACCCTGACAGAGTTTCTCTAGACACTTGAGAAACAAGTACAGACACTGTACAGATGGATGATAATTTATTTTTAAAGATTGTGTGCCAGAAGAGCACTACTAAAAACCCCCAAACCAACAACCAATCCACAAATCCAAAATCACTTGAAGTAAAAAAACTTTTAGGAAAACAACCTTATAGTGTATTACAATTTCTCGAGAGATAAACAAAACCAGTTAATTCCTGTTCACACTCTTGTTTTACTAAGGCAAGTATTATCTTGAGTACCACAGGCTAGGATATGCCTTGAGTTTACAGAACAGTCTGTCTGCTCAACTGAGCAACTTCAGATTTAAATTTCCAGCATTTGAACAGAGGCCAAATTTATCCAATGTAATTTTAGTCCTTATGTGAGGAGCCTAAATAGTGTAGTACTTCTGTGCAGTATATGATCTCTGTATCCCTGAGATGGGCAGAAGTATTTCATTCCCTTGGCTGTCGGACATGTAAGGTCTGCCCAAACTCACCTGAGGAGCTGCAGCCCCTGAAGGGATCATTCTTGTGATCTTTTGTCCTCCGCTGTGCTGGTTGTTACGTATGACCTTGTAGTGAACCAGGTCAGAGGGATAAAGCAATAGAAAATGAATCACTTTTAATGAGATCTGTTTTCTGATAGCTGAGTCCCATGAACAATCTATATTCAAGGTTAGGCAAAAACAAATGGCAGAAGAAGGAAAGTTAAAGACACAGCAAGCTGACAGGGCACAGGGGAGCTGGGGCGTTTGTGGTAAGGAGCTGTCAGGTGAACTTAGCTGTAATATTAGTCTGTGCTCTAATTTAAGTGCCTCAATTTAGTGCCTAAAAATAGGTGTGATTAATTCAAGACAAATTGTCTTTAATTATAAAGAATGCTATTTTGCAAAAATACCATTCCCCTTTGGTGTGTTTGGCTGTGCTGTTTGCTTGCATTACTACTTTCGTGTAGACTCTGTGAAATCTTGCAGTACTGCTTTAATATATGTTGGTAATAGTTTAAAAACTTCGTTAAAATTTTCTGTAATTGTTTTAGGCCCTTATGATACATTTTTTAAAAATCTGAAATTGGAAGGAAGTGTCTTTGCACTTTTGTGAATTCGGAAGCACAGCCTCAAGGGATCTGAAGAAAGGCCTGTGTGTCTCAGAGCTTATTTACTTTTTCCATATAGACACTCATTTAATAAGAGATACTTCCTACAAACTCTGTATTTTAAAAAAAAGAAATCCTTGACTGCCATAAGTTGATAGAGTTCCCCTGATCTTAGCACTAGCTGAGCACCTTGGCTATGTCCTCTGGACCGGGGAATCAAATTCGTGGTCCAATGCTGATTGAGGGAGTGGGGTTGTGTGGAGAAAAGGAGAAAAGTCCCGCTGATGCCACCTTGTGGAAGCTTATAATGGCAACGAAAGGAGTTTTGCAGAGTTGCACAACACACATGAGTTCAGGTTCTCACAGTGTGACTGATTTTATGTGAACCCTGTTGTGTTTCTGTGAGGTGGGAATTGTGAGCTCTGGGTGCGGTGCTGCCTGGCTGAGTATTTCTCCTGGCATGAGTGAGAACATGTGTGCTAGCCCAGTTCTCCCAGCTGTCATAGATGTGGATGGATACTGTACTTCTGTCTCTCCCAAATAATTTGAAACGAATTGCAGGCTTCTTCTTTTTGCACTCCTAGTACTTGGTCTTGTCGCATCTTTTGTGCAGGGTTAGGTGGTGGCCTCTTCTTTCACTTGAACTTCAAAGGTGGCTGGAGATTTTAAGGTATTCTTCACCTTGCTCTTCCATTTTTGCAGCTTAAGACTGAGTTTTCATTTGATCCTTTGATAGATGTACTGGTTTGGGGTTTTTTAAATGCATATATTTTACTGTTTGCATTTCAGCATCAGTCATGCTTAGTGAAGACTAAGATGTGTGTAAAGACAGATTCTGTTATGAGGCTGTTTTGCTTTATTGAGAGGGAGCTGCACCAGGTCCTTAGAAATTGCAGTTTAGCATAGCTATTAAAGACATGAGCATCCTTTCTCTTCACAAGTAGACGTTTTTACAACCTTGACAGAAGAGGTGCAAAATCTGTTAGGATATAAGCTCTTATCAGTAGAGTAACATAATGCATAGGCATACTAAAAAGGAACAGTAAACAAACAATCCTAGGGTAGGATATTTTCATACAAATAGCCCATTACATTGTCCATGAAAAGTCTGTGAGAATACACAGTATTCAAGATGAGATTCTGTAAAATCAAATGGCATTTTTCTGTTTTCACTTTGGATAGAGCCTTGACTAGAGGAAACACAAACCTGGCTTTCCTGAGGCTCCGAGAGAGCTCCAGCCCTCCCTTTTTCCACCATTTGTCTTTCTACTTGGAGTTGCTGAGTGTGTCGTGCTGTGGCCGTGAATGCCATTGTGGTGGCCAGCAGAGAGAGCTCCTATTTCCGAGGCTGCCACCCCAGCCTTGTGCTGAGCTGCAGCGAGGATACCTGGGCTCTGAGGAAGCACTGCTTCTGCTGCCTTTGGATTCCTTGTTCCTTGAAAGCTGTTTTATCTCTGTTTCTTGTTTGTGGTGAAGGATGAGGGGCTTTAAAAAGTGTTAATGAATTACTGAAGAGACCAACTATATGCTTTGAAAATATGGTGGTCATACGAGTTGCTAGTTTATAGTGATTTATGTACATGATTTTCTATTTCTAAATATTTATTTTGATGGTGTAAATTTCATTACTAAGGAAGACGAACTTTTTCTCAAATCCACAGAGTTTAGAAACACCAGCCCTTCAACAACTTTCGTTTACTGTCCGACGAGGGGAACTATTGGCTGTCATTGGACCTGTAGGAGCTGGAAAAGTAAGTCTTAGTGTTTATCCCATTCCACAACACTTTTATGAATCTTTTAAATGAGAAAACTAGAAACTTAAAACTGTACACTTCCCTTCTGTGTATAAAAACACACTTCACATCAAGATACTGGCATTCAGGAAAGGCTGATGTCCTTCTGGGTGTGGTTTGGAGTTAGGCAGTACTTTGTATGTTGGTTCTAGACTGCATCTAGAGGTTACTAGTGGTTTTCTACTGTTAGCAGTAGTTTGAGTGACAGAGTGAAATATGCCATCATGCCAGTAAACACTGCTTAGTCTCTGTAATGTCTTTAATGCAACCCAACTTTTTAATTTTTTTTTTTTCAATATTTTCTAGTCTTCTCTCTTAAGTGCCGTGCTTGGTGAGCTGCCTAAAGACAAAGGTTTGATAAATGTTACAGGAAGAATCGCCTATGTTTCTCAGCAGCCTTGGGTGTTTTCTGGCACAGTAAGAAGTAATATACTGTTTGACAAGGAATATGAGAAAGAAAAATACGAAAAAGTTTTAAAAGTCTGTGCTCTTAAAAAGGTAAGGCTTTCTCTTTGTGTGTTTTATTTCCATGTTCGTTATTTTTATTGTAGTGTTCTTTTAGGCTTGTGGTACATGCTGCAATATGTAATATATGGAATTGATTATTATTAGTAGCATATGAAATAAGCCCTGTTGCTTAACAGAAATATGTGGAATTATTTTTGCCATCCCTCTGTAAGCACCTTCTTGTAATTCTTAAAACTTCCACTAGGGGGAGGCGTAGCTTTTGTGAAGCACAGACACGTTTTTGAAAAAGCTATTCCCTATTATTTAATTTCATAATTGCATTTTAGCCCTTTTCACGGATATTATGGTAGGGGTGTGTGCAAATGCAATATGAGGCAGAAAACAAATGATCAAGCTAGCACTATTTGTGACTTCCATTTTGTAAATATTCTGTATGGTTTTCTTTAAAGTAAATGTCATGTGTATCGTGTTATGTGTTGCTAACAGCTATCAAAAGAACCCTAGGCTATATATTGGAGAACTTACTGAACCCAAGTAGTTTTATGAAAAAATATTTTTGAAAGGTCTGTGCGCAAAGGAGTTTGTGACATGAGATATAGAAGAGGATTAAGCCAGATTTGTCAAGAAACAGACGTTTTGCTTGGCAGCTAAAAAGGTTTTATGCAGCATGTTACGATATTCCTGTCAGCAGCGACACAGGTGAAAAGCAGATGGTTGCTGTAATGAACATTTTTTGCAAGGTTTTTACACATGGCAGATAGTTTTAATATCGCCTGCTGAGATCAGTCATATGCTGTTATATAAACTTAAAGTTTTAATGATTTTAAAAGACAGCAAACTGCATTAAAAAAATCCACACTTCATATTTGACGGTAGATTTACTTTCATATTTTTCTTCCAAATTTATGTATCTTATAAAAGCTGTGAATAAACTTTAAGAATATGTGTTATAGCTTAATATAAAACTTCTGTATTTCCTGAATAGGAAATACAATGATTTGATATGGAACACCATACAATTTTTTTGTCTTATTCATAGTCCCTACCCCAAAATTAACCAAATCTGTGATGAATGTTATTGTTTCTGTTGAATACGTTGCAGTAAGAATAAAAGTAATGCAGTTTTTATTGACATTGGCAAGCTAATTTACTGATAATAGTTCAATTTTTTTCTTGTGACAGCTAATTTTTTTCAAATAAAAAATAATTAATTTACTGCTAGACATTTTAGTATTTTGTTTGATTTTCTGAATCCCCAAATATTCCTTGTCAGACTAAGAATAGTAGTGCACTTTCCTCTGAAGAAAATGTGAACTTCAGGATCTCATCTATTTTTTCTGCTTTCTTAGTTACCTTTTCCTGAAAGTACAGAGTCATAAAGTAACTGCAGGTATTTCATTTAGTATGAAACCTTGTATTTTAAAGTGAGATGTTAATACCTTTTAAATAAGAAAATGTTATGTTGATGCAGCTTTGTCGGTCTTTGAAGTTAAAATGATTTAAAAAAAAATATTGGTCTCTGTTCTTTCATGTTTACAGGACCTGGAATTATTAGCAAATGGTGACCTAACAGTAATAGGAGATCGTGGAGCTACTCTGAGCGGGGGACAGAAGGCCCGTGTAAACCTGGCCAGGCTGGTGGTTTTTTATTGTTTCTAAAAATTTCCAGACTTCAGTGACTAAAGTAAACTAATGTAAGACTGTGATACTGACATTTCTTTATACCTTTTAGAGCTGTGTATCAAGATGCAGACATCTATCTTTTGGATGATCCACTGAGTGCAGTAGATGCCGAAGTCGGAAGACATTTGTTTGAAAAGTATGTTACTGCTTTATTTTCATTTGCAATGCAAATGTTATATTGTAATTCCTTATAGAAAAACTTGAGAAAGCATTTCTGGGGAGATGGATTTCTTCACAAAACTTAATACATTCACTTTCTGCATTTGTTTTTCCTCTGTTTTATGTACTTGAAAGATTTTCCCCAACTGTGTGTCTTTGGTTTTGTTCTTTATTTTTAAAAGCCCTCTAAAAATCTGGTTTGTAGATATTATATCTAGAATTATTCTTAAGGGAATATATGCCATTTTCTTAAGGAAAATGTCAGATTTCATACGTGAGTATTGGAGTTTATGAATAATGTGTTTTATTAATATTAGTCCTGAGTGAAGAATAATATGGGGTGGGATTTTAAATCACTTCTTAGTTTCCTACACTTAATTTGCTAGTAATAAGCACTTAATTCGAGTGGCTAAAGAAAAGGACAAAACTGTCTTAGATTCTTGAATGATTTTTTGTTTTGGTTCTTGAATGGTTGAAATTTCTCTTGATAGGTGAAACAGGGAACATGGTCTGCAGAGTAGATTGCAGAGAGCAGAAATAGAGGGGGTTGGTCTCTTTTCCTAGGCAACTATCAGCAAGACAAGAGGGCATGGTCTCAAGTTGTGCCAGGGAAGGTTTAGGTTAGATATTAGAAAGAATTTCTTTACAGAGAGGGTGATCAGACATTGGAATGGGCTGCCCAGGGAAGTAGTGGATTCTCCGTCCCTGAAGATTTTTAAAAAGAGACTGGATGTGGCACTTGGTGCCATGGCCTAGTAACTGCAGCGGTAGTGGATCAAGGGTTGGACTTGATGATCTCAGAGGTCCCTTCCAACCCAGCTGATTCTATGATTCTATGAAAAGAGAATGCATAACTTTACCATGTAAGAGAGGGATATTGGACCTTCCTCCATTCCCCCAAAAATAGGAGAGTGTTCATTAATGTCAGGTTCCCTTCTCAATGAATTTCCTCTTCTCCATCTCTCTATTTGAAACTCCCTAATCTATGGCTCATAATGAGTAATTCAGTTACTTCCAGCCAGTGTTTCGTCCTTGCTTCTTCATAGGCTATAACTCTCTGTGTTAAAAGGCATAATCTAGAATTTATTAGAAATAGAAGAAAAAAATTCCATTGATGGAATTCACTGGGCTTTGGTTGAGGCCTTCAATGAGAATGTTTCCTTAATCATACTTGCATCCTTAGAATTCCATGCTCCAAATACATGAATTAATTTGGTTTTACTATTGTTCCCTCCTGTCCACCCCTAGACAGTCATAAAAACTTATCTTACAGAAATGGGCATAGAAATTGCCTTGAGTAGCATCGGCATATATGTTCTTTTTGTCTCCATAAGGGGAAGCTTTTAGTATCTAAATTTGAAAATTGTGCATCCTATTGATGTTTTCAGTTTCTAATCTGGACTCTCTGAAACCCCATCAACATTTTGTTTTATTTTATTGATTTCTTCAAATGTTTGTTTCCATCAGCTAGTATGGAGTAAGAGATTTATGATGCATAGGCTTTATGTTAATTTTTTACCTGCCATGACTGATAGATGGAGTTCATTACTTCTGTAGTTCATATATGCTGTTCAGTTCCTTTAATGCCTGTTGAAGCTCTCTAGGCTTTAGCTGCTGGTTTTCTGTTTCTGCACAAGATCTCTGTGCAACTCCAGCATCTGACTGTATCAGTGGTTGAGTTCTGAAAGTGCACCCACCTGAGCTGTTAACCTGAAGTCTTAAGGTCTTTTCATGAAGAGGATAACAGGAAAGTACAGTGGTGCCTTGCGAAGGAGTTCAGGCTGCCTCTTGACTTATTCTGTATTTTACGTGAGCTGTGACATTGGCAGCACTACATCCTACTGCAAAACTGGAAGCTAGAAGCCGTTGCTCTGTGAGCACAGTGTGTGTTTTGCTGATAAATGTGTGGAGGTGAGGAGGAATAAGGAGGTTATCTCAAAGAATTTGAAACTCAGAGAACCAGCTGAGGTTGTTCTGTACTTTCTTTTATTCTCGTCAGCTGTAGATTGGTTGGAGCAAAACACATAAGATAGAATGAAAGCATTTTTTAGAAAATGGACTGGGTGGAGTAGTAGTGGGAAGGAAAACTGAGCAATGCCTCGCTGTACAAGATTTTAAAGGAGGGATTTTTACAAACAGAAGTTTTCTTCTGAGGCCTTCATGGAAGCTGTAAAAGGTGCTGGGGGTAGTGGGGAGAGTGTTATGTTCAGTAGCTTGCTTTGTAAAACAACGCAAAGCATGTTCTTTAATGCTTCCTGAATAGTGCTAGAAATGTGGAGAAGACAGAGCACTTGGGCTAAGGAATGTCTCAGACATCACTTCATGCAGGCTACCCCCCAGGAGTCCAAACCACGAGGCTTAAAACAATGGACAAGATGGAAGAAGCAGGATTTTTTTAATGAGAATCTGAAGTGGATATTGTTCAGTTCGCTCGCTCTTTTTTTTTTTCTTGTAATTTTATATTAATGTTTAATTCTTTTACAAGCGTCTAGTCTGTGTTTACGTCAAAGATAGGTGTGTTCCTAGAAATTCCCTAGAGCTACGGTCTGCGGACAGCTGGTTTATTACATTTGCTGCTTTCCCTCATTCTATTTGGCTTCTGTAGTAAACAGTTTAAAATATATAAATACTTTTCAAATGAGAAAGAATGCAAGTAGCACATTGTCAGTGGGAAAACAGTCCATGATATTATTAATAAGGGATTGTGGCTCCTAAGAATTTCTTCATGATACAGTCAGGTTGTTCTGTGGATGATGGAGCAGATAAAGCCAGTTTTTCAATGCATTCCTCTTTCCTGATCAGATTCCTTGGGGACTAGGAAGGTATAAGCTGAGGATTTTCTATTTTCATGTTTTTCTATTTTTGTGTTATTTGTAGCCTTTTTCTGTGAGTTGTTTTGATATTTAACAGTAGGCCTTTTTCCAGTAGGGGGGTACCAGTATTGTTTTATGGTTTGTCACATATTTGTAGGTATATGTGAAAATATGCCTTTATATATATATATTTAAATAAAAATAGCTTTTAGTAACTTTTAAGAAATGCAGTATTTTGAGACCTCTAGTTTTGAAATGAAGGACAGCCATTATTGATGCAGTAGCACATTTCCTTGTATGATGAAGTTTGGAATAGCATGTGATTTCTGAGAAAATCATTCAATTGTACTTAGATCCCAAGAAATTTTCTACTCTGCCTGTTTATCTTTATAAACATACTTCTGTAGATTATATGGTTTCAGATCATGTTTAGATAGAAATTAAATTGTGTCCCATCAGTGATATTGACTCAGAAATCATGTTCTTAAGAGTGAGATTTATATTTCATTGTCTATTGAAACATGCTCTTTTCTAGGTATTGTTCCTTCCCTTGTATCTTTTCCAGTGACAGGAGCCAGTCTCAGTTGATGATCGGCCTGATTTCTTTCTGTTCCTCCTCTGTGCTTATGAGAGTGGACAGAGTTACAGGACAGTTTGGGAATCTTTTAAAATCAAATCTAAAGTTCTGATTCTCTGGAACTAGATAAAAGCTGCAAAAGACGTGACTGCATTTATCACAGTATGGTAATGAACTTAAGCATCTATTCAGATTAAATACTTTGGAACTAGGTAGTGGCCTTCAGTAGGAACTCAGTGGACATGCAGCTGGGTAGTGGGGCATGGAATAAACATATGTTGAGGCTGACCGGAGAGTCACCTGGCAAGTTGACCAGATGTCCTGAAAGATAAAGTCTCTCCATTGCTGTCTGAGGTAACTGTGTGTTCCTCCTCAGGGGGGGAAGGGAGCAGGCATGATTTTGTAGCAAAAGTGTCCTTCATAATTGCAGGAAAAGGTGAGGAAGAATTGAACTGACAGCAAAGGAGAGCAGAAAATTCCATCATGCAAAGTGCATGGATTAAGAGATCCTAACTTACTCATTGCATTCTTACCTAAGCCCCAGAAGTGCTTGAGGGGAGGAGCAAAATGAAGTAGGGAAAATGAGTAAAAGGATTTATTTTTTTTAACTAGATATACAGATCGAGTATTTACTTACTCTATTTAATTTCATTTTTGGAACCCTTAGGAGTCCATGAATGCTTCCAGTGTCATATCTCTCTCTCTAAGTGGGCTGTGCTTGTAAATCTCATGTAACATTTGAACTTGGAGGAAAAAGTGCTGTTATGTTGGTGTAGGTAATTAGAAGCAAGTGAAGCTCATCAGTCCTGTAAAACTAGCAGATAAAAGCTAGCATGTCTCACTACTGTAGAGAGATTACAGGTACAATCAGTGTGTCAGGGGAACCAAGCAACGATAGCCCTGGCATGTACTTGCCAGTGCTGTGTTTAAGGGCATATACATATTGCATGCTTTGTCCACTGACGACAGATATATTGGGGAGGTAGTATCTATTTGCAGGGATTTCACTCTACTTCCTTTCAAGTGGCATCTCTGTAAACCAAGAATCTCTTCAAGACTTCTCAGTTTGTATTTCACACCTGGTCTATGCTCATTATTGTTTCTGATACCGTTGCAGTTGTTACAGCCCCAATGAGAATTTCTGGGCAAATTTGAATGCCCTGTACTTCTATTTTTGTATTATAGGTGTTGCTCTTAAAAACGTATTAGTTATACCTTTCAGTTTAGATGATACAGTTGAAATTCCTTGAGCTTTGTAGTGTTTATGGTAGGGAATATGTTTAAAATGTATGAACATATTGTAGTAATGTTGGTTAGGGTTTTGGGGTTTTGTTTTTGTTTTTTTGTTTTTTTCACAGAAAGTGAAAAGCCATAAGTGTGATCTCTGTACATTGTATGTTTTCAAAAAACTTTAAAATTTTAAGTTTATAATATCACAAAAATGTGCCTTTTTTTTTTTTTTTTTAAATCACACAATATGAAAAAAAAAACCCAAAACACAACACTTGCAGAACCCCAGCATAGTTGAGTGCTTTAGTAGTCTGTGAGGGCAGTTGCAAAACAATATTATGAATTCTAAATCAGAAATGGGTTCGGGGGGGAGGTAGGCAAATTTGCATAGGAACAGTTCACGAAGAGCTACTTAAATACCAAGAATCTCTGGCTCAAAAAGTTCCTAATACTTTGTAAGCTGGAAATCTGTGCCAGAGGAAGCATCAGACTGTGTTTGCTTATATGCTTTCTCCAGCCATCCAGTGCTACCTCGTGCCCAGAATGGATTTTGTAGACCAGTTATACTTGTGCATTAGTTCAGTGGAGGCTGGGACTTGTCATGAGATGGAGATAAATGATTGTCAAGGTAAACACAGAAATAGAAGCACCATAGTAGAAATAGAGACAGCATAGTAGAAGTAGGAGGTTGGGGTTTTTGTCTCTGGCAAATATTTCACACTTTTTTTTTTTTTTTTTTTTTTTTTTTTCCCAGTCCTGCAATCTTTCTGTTTTGCTGGTCTGGGATTGATCTCTGGTCATAAAACTTATTTGTCAAATTATGAGGTGCTTTTAAAATCAACAAGGTTTTTTTTTTTTTTTTTTTTACTTTTCTAAATTTTGAAATGTACGAAAACAACTGGGGGATTGTTCTCCCTAAACCACTGAAATGGAAAGGAAAGGGAGAGGAAAGCAAATGTAGGAAGTGTAAATGAGTATAACAAAGGCTTTATGCCTGTGAGCACTTTCTGCATGTGCTTTAATTTCATTTCAGTGGTTATTTTCATTGAAATGAATATAAGTATTACTAGAGTAAAGTTAAACTGGCATGTGAACTTGCAAAAAGGAGTGGGAAAAAGAATGGTAGGGAAGAAAGTAGAATCATTAAAGAGACACTTTGCAGAGGTGAAAGAAAGCTGGTTCTTGGAGATAAAAACTTAAAAAAGATTAAAGAACAACTTGTCTCAAAGAAAAGCAAACCTGATAGCGAAGGGAGAATAAATCAGGATTCGAAAGCAGGAAGACTGCCTTTGCACTGAGGAGCGCTGTGTTGCTGTAGGCCTCCTTCTCAGCGTCTCCTGCTTCATGCTCTGCATTATTAAAGCTCAAGCTAATTTTTTTAATTGTATACCAGTTTGCTGTCAAAGTGCAGTTGGCTTTCTAAATGGGCAATAGTATACTGTTACTTAGGTTTATTAACTTAGAATATTGTTTGTTTGCTTCTTTGTTTGTTTTTGTTGAATTGGAAGAATGTAATTTCTGGAGAGGTCTGTCCTGATTCTGGTATTCCTGATGATGTATGAAGGTCATTGGTGCTATATTTTCGGGGTAGAAAACTAGGCAGTGCTAAAGGCAGTTCTGGAGGGATTTGGGAGGTCTTGGTTGCAGGATGTGAATTAATAGATGCATGCATGCAGCAGGGATAAGTGTGAAGTGTTGAGTCCACGAACACACAATGAGCAGGGATCAGTAGTGTGGTAGTTTTATGGAAAAGGAGGTGTAGAGTGTGATAGATCACAAATCATCAACATCATGCTCTTGTTAAGGAAACTGTGCCCTGGGATTTATGACCAGTAGTGTATCTGGCAGTACAAGTAAAGTAATCCTCCTGTTATGTTTTGTAGGTGTAAGGTCTCAGCTGAAATAACGTTTCAATTTTGTGCGCTTCCAAAAAATGCAGACCAGCTTCACACATCAGTGCAGGTGGTCAAGAACATTCAGGTGTCCAGGACAGGGAGGAATAGAAGAACAAAACATCAGAAAACTACTTGTCAGTTTAAAAAAAAATGTATTTGGAGGGGGTTTTTTTGTTAATTTTTTTTTTATTTGCTTTTCTTTTGTTTCTGGAGGGGAAAGACTTATGTGTAAACTCAGCTACTGACCTTCAGGAAATAGTGGATTGAAATGGCACCAAAGGATGCAAACTTGGACTTCAGAGTAGGATTTTGTAATGGCAAAGGTAGCATGTGTCTGGAATACATTTTCAAGGATATTGAAATTTTTGTTGAGCTTAAACATGCAGGGCAACCCATTTAACATCTGCCAGGAATACTTTTAAGTTTAAATTGCTTCTTACGTGGGGAGGAGGATGCGACAGTCATAGTCCCTTCATGTCCCTTTTTTTTGTACTCAAGAAAGGCTGAAGAGCCTTTGGGTCTTCTCTGACTGGATCTTTTCTTCTGATTGTGCACTTGTGTATGCATTTGTGTGTTTAATAAAGTTGGCAATGGCGACTGGAGTTTGTGCAGTAATTTTTCCTGTTGTTATGCATTAAATGTGCTCTCAGACTATCTAACAGAGTATGCCTCTTGAGAGTGATAGAGAAGGACAAGAAAGGTGAATTTTGTAGGGTTTTAAACAGCAAGTAAAAAGGTGGTAGCAGTTCTTGGTGTGCTCCAGCAAATGTCTGAAGCCTTGGACCAGTTATTTCACCTGCTATGGCATACTTTCCCTGGATCCTCATATCAACAGTAAGAAAGGGAAACACTGTCAGATGGTGATTCAACTAGAATTGCATTTCTCACCTAGAATTAATGGTTGTTTTTCTTCAGCTATAAGAGCAGTTATCTTTAGCAGTAGATGATGAAACTAAGCCTTAGTGAATCAGTTAGAAAAATAAACACTTATGGACTATTTTGGAGTGGTTTTTTTTCAGTTCTGAGACAAGACCAAGTTTTCACTAATAAGGAGTTCAGTGAGCTCTCTGATTTTTGTGCCAGCCCTTTTATGACATTTGGTTTTGCTGAGCCTCTCTTTTAACTCCAGGGTTGAACTTCGGTTTCACTCTTCTGTGGTAGCCAAGGCACTGTATAAAGTTAATGCTCAGGCTAAGCTGCAGAGTGAATGTTGTCGAATAGGAGAGAGAATATTGGGAAAAAAATTAAAAACCGGTTTTGAACATAGAACTCAAGTAGTTTGATGTTTTGAAACAGATGTTAAGTATTTACTTAGCGTTTTACTAGTTTTTCAACTTCTGTGCTTCATCATGACACAGTATATTAATTGGCAGAATTTTCTATTGCGCTATCTGAGCAGTGAGTTGTTTAATAGATCTAAGCATATACTCTTTGTTGTGATTTTTCATGCCTGTGCTCATGCCAGTGAATTGTGGCAAGAGTGAACTGGTATATCAGTGGAAATACGAATTTCCACAAAGGTTATTTTTTGCTTACTTTCTTGAGATCAAGATGACCCAGGATACTGTGCTTGCAGTTCTCACAGTTCTAATTGGTTTGCTCCGATGCTGTGATAACCTGCTTTTTTTCCTCTTCTTCCCCACCCCCCTTCAAATGCAGACATAAAGTACAGTGGGCTCACTGTGGCTCAGGATCAAGATTTCAAAGTTTTGAGCCATTGGATTTTCTAATGACTGGGTTGTCCCAGTAAACTGTCAGATGTACACAAGAAAATTCAGTGATTGGAGTGGTATATGGGCTGTGGGACTTACGTATGGGAAAGATAGATAACTTCTCAGTGAATACTTGATATATTCTCTTTTGGCAACTTTCCTGCTAGGCCTTTCCTGTAACCTCTCTGATGTTTGTCCAGTTCTTTCTATAGGTTTTGTGGAACGTTATGTTTTGTTGGATGTCTTCAGCTGGTGCTCTTCTTACCTTGTGGTTTGTTTCAGTGACTGCTCAGAGGGTGGACAGTAACTACGTCAGAGTAATGCTCCCATGAAGAACTTGATGTATAAATAATTGCAACTGCTCAAGTAGTCATGCTGCTGCAAAAGCCTTGATTAATTGTTATCTTGGCCATCTAAGAATATCGTGGTTTTATAGTTGCATCTTGAATGATGCATATCAAACATATAACTTTCTCAGGAAGAGTGTTGCTTTTAACTTAATTTTACTGCCCAGTTTATTTGGAAAACTATAATATACTTTCTGCATGTAATTATGCTAATTAGTGGTGTTAACCATGGACTTCCTATAGTCTTTGTAGGAGCGACAAAATAGATGTTAAAAGCTGCATGGGGAGTTAAGTGAATGTATGAAACACAGTAAGCAATGTGATATCGCTGCTGTTAAGGTCACGTTCTTTTTCTGCCTTACTCCCTTTTCTGCTTATTTGCATTTCTGCATTGAATTTTTACTACTGAATTGCTGTAGTTCTGGTTGGGGTTTGTTTAGGAGAAGAGGGAGAGAGAATTTGTGTGTGTGTGCACTTTTGTTTGTTTTTCTTTTGTGGTAAGTGCCACACTCCTGTGTCAAGTTAGCAAATGGGAGTTAGTATGTTAGCAAAAATGAGCCAACAGGAGTGGATCTGTGGAGAAAAAGGTGTGGTGCCAAGGTCCCTTTGCAGTTCAGAAAGTTCTACTCTGAGCAGGCTGCAGCATGGCCCTTCAGGCTTCATGCCTCATCAGCTGAATACTGAAGAGGGGTGCTGCCCAAGTGTGTCTTCCTGCTTGATTTTGTCTAGAAATGCAGTTCACAGGTACCAGTACTGCTCAACAGCATGAGCAACAACTCAATGGAGTCTCTCACTGGAGATACTCAAGAACTGTCTGTATGCAGTCCTGTGCCATGTGCTCTAGGACAGCCCTGAGTGGGCAGGAATGTTGGACCAGATGGCCCACTGTGGTCCCTTCCAACCTAATCTATTCCGTGATTCTGTAAACTGGGAGATGATCTTCAAAAAGGCATTCATAATACAAACAAAGATGCTGGTGTGTCGCTGAACACTTCAGTCCTAGACAGTATCAGTTTTCCTTGTTTTTTTAAGTGAGTAGTTGAGAAAGGGCTGTCTGCTCAGAGGGCTTGTCTCTGCTTTGTTACTGCGAGGACGAAGGCAAGGAGCATTGGTAATGTTGGGTCTCAGCTGTGCTCTCCCTGTTGTACATGAAGAATGTGCTTACAGATCTCTCCACTTGTAAACCATTTCTAAATGGTTCATAAAACTACTATGGTTTTATGTTGTGTTTTGTTTTTATTTTGTGGAATTGGTGTCCTTTCAAGGCTCTACTGAAAAGACACCAGGTATATATTCTACTAAAACTACATGGGTTTCACCTACACTTGCTGATGGTTCTAGTGTGCCCAGTCCCTTCTTCACCTCTCCCTCCAAATCTGAAACTTCTGGTAAGGTAGTGGATAGGAAGGTAAGCTCTGAATCCATGAGAAAAGGTCATAGATGGTTCAAGAATCTCGCTTATTTACCTCAATGCGTACCTGGATGTAGCTTAAATCAGTTGTACTGTTTACTTCTCCAGAACTCTCTGTGGCTCAGTTACGGCTGCTATGAAACTCCTCTCAAAGAAGTTACTTTTATTGTCTGTATTTGTCCGTAATTTTACACAGTATGTTGCCCTGCTTTCTCTTGCCTTTAGTTTAGGCTTTTTTTTAAAATGCTCTCTTTGCAATTCACGTTATGACATGTACATTGATTATGAGAATGTTTAAGACAATTTTAATGAAACATCTTATTTCCTCCTCTGTTATTACAGATCAGAAATATGTAATTTCTTCTCCCTACCTTGAAAACTTAAAAAGTTATATAAGAAACATGTTCGTTAAGTATAGCTTTTATAAATCTAGTAACAATGCATGGCCATCTTCTTATTTTAAAAACTTCGTAATTCAATAGAAGATGTTTTCCAGAAATAATAAAAATCTTTTAGGACATTTATTTTTTTAAATTAATTTTTACATCTCTTTGCAGATGTATTTGTCAGGCCTTACATCAGAAGATCTCTGTTTTGGTCACTCACCAGTTGCAATACCTCCGTGCTGCAAATCAGATTCTAATTTTAAAAGATGTAAGTGATTTCAGTGTCTGTACTTATACTTTGAAATTATCCTTTTTAATCTAAGAATTTTTAGTCAGATTTTTATTTTTAGTTTGTAAATATGTTTTCTGTCTAATGACTCTATATGTTTTTAAAGTTTTATAGTTATTAATGAAATAGGTTGATTTTTCTTGGAATATCGTCCCTGAAAAATCTATTTTGGAATTTTATCATGCATAACAATAATCTGACGTCCTGATTTTTATGTGAATTAAGAACTATTATTTCTTCAAACATTTTGTCTGGTTTTGAAATAGAGTTTTAAATTTCCTTTGCTTCAAGTTTAATATATTGTGAGGGAATTTTGAGACTCTGTTAATGTTTGCTTTTATTCTTGTTTCTTACACTTACATGTGAATTAAGAAGTACGTTAATTTTGCAACAAATTCATTTTTAAATTAAGGCTGAGAAATGGTCCCAGATGCCTTTAAGAATGAGCAGGTCTTCATTGTGATAGTTCTTTCCAAACTTTGTTGTACTAGATATTCAGAGGTAGAGAGGGCTGCAGTTTGGTTTTTTTTTCACTTTCTTTTTAAAGGTTGGTAGTGAAATACATGAAATTACTTTTGGTGCATTACGAAAGTGCAGTAAAGGACACTACCATCTTTTTCCTCCCACTGAGATCTCTTTAAAAGTTACAGTAGCTCTTTAGAAATGAGTTTGTCATAGAGCTGTAAGCAGTGTGGAAATGATCTGTGTTGCACCTTGTAGGACTCTGCGAGGACCAGGAAATTAAGGTGTTTACCCCTAGACTGGAGTAATACAAAAAGACTGATGCTTATGTATGTAGTGCAATAGATTGACCTAAGGCTGCTTGGCTTGGTTGTCACCCACAGCTTCTCCAAGGAGGTGATTCTCCCCTGGCTGCAACTGGAGATTTTGTCATGCTGTTTGTGTGCTGCTTGGCCCAGTTAGCTGCCAGGAGGGGACTGGTTAGAGCATAAAGAGCTTCTAAATGAGAAATTAACAGAACTTTCAGCTCAGTTACTGCAGTAGAACGTATGCTCAGCAACCGCAGAACCGCAGAGACAGCAAGGACAGATAGGAAAAATTGTCCTTTACAGAAAGTGTATAATGAAGATAATCAAAGTTTATATTAATTGTAGGGTAAAATGGTGGGGAAAGGTACCTATGCAGAGTTCCTGAGATCTGGCATCGACTTTGCTTCCCTTTTGAAAAAAGATGAGGAGATAGAACCTCCATCAGTTCCAGGAACCCCCAACCTGAAGTCTTCCCGCAACCGAACCTTCTCGGAGTCCTCTGTCTGGTCCCAGGATTCATCTGTGCACTCACAGAAAGATGGAGCAGTGGAACAACCACCTGTGAGTGCTCAAAGGATAGACGTGTCTGAACTCTTGTCTGTCTGTTTTTTAACTTAAATTTTGATATGGGCTTTCCCTGCAGCATTGGAATATCAGGGATTATTGAATTCCATTATCAGGTGAGAGCTCACTCACAGTGGACCTGCCCAGCTGTGCTTGGCTGGCAGCCCACAGCTCTGTGTCGTTCTGTTCAAACCCAGCAGAGTCAGTTTGTACAGTTCATCAGCTCTGCTGGATGCCAGAAGCATTCACTGTTGGTGTCCAAAGACACTACACTGGGCTTCCTTCAGCCTGTCCTCTGACAGTGCTGCTTTAAAGGGCCAGTCTTGCTGTGTTTGGTGGGTTCTGTGTGTTGGTGCAGTGTTGAACTGAAATTAACACTTTCTTTGAAATCCTGAGTTCTGGGAAGTGTATGCAGAAGCCTTACCTTTATACAAAGTCTGTATTTGCATGGCTGGCAATAATGTATGCATAAACATACCCACATGATCTTGAGCTGGCCCTGAGGGGGTAACCCTGGGACACCACTGCCTTGCTCTCCCCAGCCCTTTTGTTGCTGAAAACAGAAGGTGTCAGTATGACTTCCAGGCGACTTGTTATCTTTTGGGTCTGCACAGTGCAAAACCAGCCCTAAAATTTCTGTACCAGAGGTGGCCTTCTGCTCGTGTGTTTGCATTCACATAGAACAGTGCAGGATCCCTGTAACCCTGCTAGGCTTGGGTTAGCGCTGCATCTATGGAACGAGTAATCCCTGTATATCTGTGATGATTGTCACCTTTATGCTATGGGTATATATTATTTCTTTGTAATGAAAAGCAATGAGATTTAAAAAAAAAAAAAAACCACAAACCAAAAAAAGCTACAGACTTTTTCATATTTTTTGGAGGAATGGTTTTATGCTCAAAAGCATTAAACTTACCTGATACTAATGTCCCACTGGCAACTCCTCTCTTAAATTCTCTTAAATTTGCAAAGGTGTTCCAGACTTTTTAGTAGCATTAGAACTGTTCCGTGTGGGTGGAGGAAAGTGGGAAGGGGGAGTGTGTGGAGATACAAAAAAAGACCAAGATAGGCTTCTCACCTTATATGGGCAAGTAGGTGGGATTTCTCTTTTCACATCTGAGTCAGATCTGTTGATTCCACTGCTCATTGTTCCCCATCCATTGTTTGCTTAGTATGCTTTCTCATTTGCCATTTTATTTGTTTTCCCTGTTAACAGATGCTTTATTGGTACATACGAGGAGATGATTAGACCTTTATGGTTAATTTTTAAGTCCTGTCATATGTTGATTGATCTTGGTACATACTTGTAGAAGAGTATTTGCTTTAAATACTTTTCTGGAAAGGAAGGGTTGCACGTACTTGCGTTTTGAAAACAGAATTTTCCCCAAGTAAAGGCCTTAGTTTCTGGAGCTGTTGCGAGTGAAGGTAGTGTGTAAGAAAAAACTGGTTTAGCAATCAGGATACGTATTTCTGGCTAGATCTGAAGCTTTGTTATATTTGGTGATGCAATGCCAAATAAAATCCTCACAGTGTCGCTTTGCAGAATAGATTTTTCAGTATTACTGCACTGAGACTAATTTTTTTTTTGTCAAAGCTGTAGTTCAATATTTAAAGGTTTTAGTGCATAATCACTTTATCTCCTTGTTTAATTGTTTGATAATTCTGAACCATGACTTTCAAGTGGCTTAGTCGGAATCTGTAACTGCAATGTTGATGGGTTTTATTCTGTGTGGTTTTTTTTTTCAGGGTGAAAATACAGTGCCTACAGTGCCAGAGGAGAGTCGCCATGAGGGAAAAATTGGCTTTAAAATTTACAGAAAATATTTCACTGCAGGAGCAAACTACTTTGTGATTTTTATACTCATAGTATTCAATATTCTGGCACAGGTAAGTTGTTGGGAGCCACAAATAATATTAAATGTATTTTGGGTTTGCCTTTTTTCCCCCCTTTTTTTTCCTTTAATTTTCTTTTTGACATAACGTATACTTTTTACTGTGATGTTTCATTTAAAATGTTTGGGAGTGTTGTGTTCTTTAATAATTTTGTAGTGTACTCAGTCAAATTTTATGTGTCAGCATAGAATATTGGTACAACATTGAGAAGTCTTGCACTGATCCTTACTTCAACAATTTTAATATTTCAATAAAATAATGATTTTGATGACAACATGGCACAGAAATTATAAACCAGTCTGATTTTTTGAAACAGAGAAGAAAATAGTAAGGTATATAAAGTAGTGTTCAACAAACCTGAACAGTCATCATCTTTCCATTTCAGGAGGGTAAAGAGGTTTATTGGGTATGGGAGTACAGAGTCCGACAGAAGTGTTCAAAGAACAGCTTGTCTGCTGGTAACTGCAGATCATGAGAAGAGCTAGAAGGAGGGTCACTGTTTAGCAAAATAAGAAAGTGAGGAAGGGGATAGGCAAATATTTCCAGGCAGACTGGAAAAGGTATGTAAAAGAATTTTTAAACGAGGAAAACTATTTTGATACTTACTGAAAGAAATGGTGAGTTGAGGAAGCTGCATGAAGATACCTTATTGCCTTTTTCTTCGTTTCCTGCTGAGAAAAGCTCAAATTCATTTCATGGAAATGATTTGACTGGGTTGTAAAAAAAAGTCTATGTATTTTAACATGTTACTTAATTTTTACTTGTCCTTGATTCGAGTCTGTTGGAAAGATAGTAAAACAAGATCAGATCTCTGTAGTAGAACACCCACAACTTCAAATTCACGTGAACAGGGGTGTATGTTGAGATAAATAACCCTTTTACAAGTTTGAAGTCACTTCTTGTCAGAGAAGGAAGGTGGCAGTAGGAGTTTTTCCCTCCCTCTTCTCTCTCATCCTCCTTCAACCCTGTTTCTGGTCATTATCTCCCGTAAACACAAATTTCTGGACTGGTGACATCAGAAAGTTTGTTAATCAAAAAGCATTTTCAAATACCTCTAGTAGCAAATTTAGGAACTGAAAAAATGAGTTCTTTAATGTGCAATTAACATACATGAGGAAGAGCTACTATATTTTGTTTGCTAAAGTATATTGCTTTCCTTTAGTTTGCTATCATGTAAGGTAATTTAAGGTAACTTCTTTCTTTGTAGAGCACCTTCTAATGTGCTTGGCAAATTGCTGCTGGTCTTGAAAGACTGGATGGCATACTTTCCTGAATATGTGATGTTTTCCCAGAGAGCTTGAAAGAATAGCAAGGAAATTTAATTTTCTAATTTTTTTTTTTCATTTTGTAAGATGATTCTTGTGTTTGTCTCTTTTGCTCAAGGTGGCCTATGTGCTCCAGGACTGGTGGCTTTCTTACTGGTAAGTTGATGATAATAACTGACCAGTCATTTCTGCCAGTCAGGTGCTGTTTGTTTAATAGAAATCATTGTTGTATAGGTTTTTGTGGTAAGAGAATCTGTTCTAGGAAACTTCAAATTACACTTGATCTTCCTCTGCTTTCCACTTATTCTGGGGGGGAGGGGGGAATTAAACCTTATGCTAAGTGCAGACTGTGATTGCATCTACTCGTGATGCATGACAGCATCGATACATGAGATCTTTTGAAGATTTTGACAGAGTTGAATCTAGAAACAACTAAACATACTTATTTGATGATGGTTATCTTCTGTATGCATTTCCACAGGGCAAATCGTCAAGAAAAGCTGAATCTCACAACAAATGGAAATAATGGAACAAATGGGACAGAACATCTGGACCTTAACTTTTATTTGGGAATTTATGCAGGTATTTACACATGCATCTGTGTGTGTGTCTAAGAACTATTTATTGTCTGATTTATTGTTTTGAGAGGTGCGAAGCAATGGCAGTGTGGGAAAATGTGATTTCTAGCAGCAACTGAGCAATATCTTAACAGATTAGGAGCCTGAATGTTGCTTCCTGATAAAAATAATTGCAGTAAAAGTTTAAAAATCTAAAAATCTAACAGAAGAAATAGGTTACATGCAGACTCTTAATTTGCTTTGCCTGGATTTTAGAAAATAAACTAAGAATTGAGTATTCAGAAAGTCAGTCACTGTAAGGTTGTGGCTATTGTCTGTACTAATTGAGGTAAATCTTCAGTCATTATATGGATGGGCAAGAGGCATTAGAAATGGATCTTCATTCTGTGCTGTTCTAAAACTTGACATGGCTACATTCCTTCTGAAGTGCCATAGCAAAAGAACCAGTTTTTAAAAAGCATTCTAGGTGGGTATGCAAACGAGATTCTTAAAAAGCATTTCAATGTATTTCAATAGGTAGCCATATACGCTTCTGAATATTCAGAAAAGGGTGTTGATCCTTGTATTCAGGCATCCAAACATCTTGAAATACTGCTCTGAAATATAGTAAAAATTGCTACAGAAAAATCATGTGCATGCTCTCAGACTCTGCTATTTAGCACTCCCAGTGATGTATGGTTTTGTACGGGATAGTACTTTCTTGATGGAATTGTAAATGGTTGGTGTGAGCAAACAGGTGGAATGCCAGAAGGATATGCTTTGAATGTACTTAGAAACGTCTCCATGGGCGAGAGAATATGTGGAGGATTTTTTGTTTGGTTTGTTTTATGGAATCCACATGATCTAAGTGCTTGACAGAAAACACTATGCTTGGCCTGGGAAGCAACAATTTAGGAGCCAGATAAACTGGGCTCTTATTTTCTCTGTGTAATGTCTTATTTCGTGAACTGTTCCGGTGGACTGCACAGTGTGATTGAATGTGGCAAATGTGACTTTCTCTGACCATATAATCTAAACCACATTACAGAAAATTTTATCCTTTAAGGCATATTTTGTTCTAGATAGCAGAACAACAGAAAGTACCTTTATATTGAAATGTTCGAGAGACTTACTTGCAATAGTTGAACAGACAGCATTGACTGACTTACACAAAATTCTAAGTGAAGTTGACAAAGTTATAAAAAGATAGTACATCTCATGATGTACATAATAATCCAACTTACCTTTTTCTATAACTTCTGAAACAGTATAAAAAAATTTAACATTTTTATTTCTGATTCCCAGTGTTTGGAAAAAGAAAAAACTTGCCACGGTAGTTCCTTCCAAGTCCTTGTTTTTATTATGAGACAAAGATTTGGAAGAGTAAAATTTCTGTTAATGGGAAACCCTGTTGACCAGAACTGAGGTACCAGTTCCATGCCTTTTTTATAAAGTGAATGTTCGAAGGGCCCTTGTCTCTCTCCTACAGAGGTTCTAAGCTCCTAAATAGTGAAAGCAAAAACCTTTGGCTTAAGACAGATCAGGTGAAGGACTTGAAAGTATGTCTCATTTATCGAAAGTATGTCTCCCCAGCCATTAGCTCTCTTAAGGTGTTTTGTTTTGTGCGGATCATGCCAACAGGTTCCAGTGGCTTCCAAGCCTGAGTAATGTTGTACAGAAATTTGGGGTTCCCAGGATGTGGTCCCTCTCCTCCAGTTGCTCCCACAGACTGCTCTTAGGAATGGGCTGTGCCACAGCCTCCTGCTTAGTACCTTTCCTTCTCCCTTTTTGCATGACCCAGCTTTCCTGTTTCTGTACATTACTTTCGGAAAAGTTGTCTTTTACCTTCTTTTACTAGAATAGCAGGTGGGACAAGGCAAAGCAGCTCCCATCACAGCCATGTGCTTTTTTCTTAAAGACAGCACCTTACAGGATGTAAACAATAAACTGCAAGCAGACAAATGAAATAGTGATACCTTTTCTTGCTCCTTGGGAGCATATAGAAGGAAGCAGGATGGAATAACTTAACCACATCATGTAGCTTAAATCTCCCTCTTTCCCACTGTTACTATAGCTGTTCTTGAATTTTGTCCAGTTTTAATCTGCCCTTAGAATAGGACATGTTTTCTGTTGATAGGGTCTAACTTCAGGGTGTCCTCAAGGCCTGAGCATATGGGCTTGTGGTAGCTATGCTTATTTTCTGAAGCAGATCACCTGGAGCCTGGAAGCACTGCCAAATGTAAGGTTGACACCTTCCCTGTTCACCTTTATTGACAGGGAATTTGGGCAGCCGCACTGGAGATTATGCACAACAAACAAAGCAGCAGCAATCTCATTCTTTGTTTCCATTTTTTGCCCTGTAGCACCACTGTCTTGTAAGTGGAGTTGTGCCCAGAAGAGAGACAAACAGTCTGCAGACCAGTTCCCCAGAAGGGCTCTCTTTCACACGGCATAAACAGCGCATCTTATAAAATGTTAAAAGAAATACACATAATTTAAATGAATTGGTGTGGTTTACAAGAGGAAGAATGGCATGAGTGGTTTGGGCTGACTGGGAGTAACTCAAGGTTGTCTCTAAATAGCCATGTGTATATTACTTGGTTAGTACCTGCTGGCAAATGTTGAATCTTCACAGTGACCTCTGCAAGCCACAATTATACATGGCACTGTGAAATGAATTTCTTAGTAAGGCTGTTATGCAGAGGGTTTTAATGCAGATTTATTTCATGGGTTAACAGACATTTGCTGTATTTCTGTAAAGTACCAATTCTTTTAAACCAAAAAAGAGAAATTGATTAAACTGATTCTGTGATAGTAACTGAAGCTAGTGACAAGTATATCTATGTTCTGCATTCAGTCTGAGTCCCCCTAGGCTTAAGTTTGGATTCTTGCTATATGCAGAAGGCAAGAGAATTTGGTTTTAGTTCAGTTTTATGTTTAAGGTTTTTTTTCTTCTGAAATATTCCTATCTTTATGTATGCTCTGTTTATGTTTTTTTTTTTTTTATTTCAGGTTTAACAGTGGCTACAATACTATTTGGCATAATCAGAAGTCTTCTGGTATTTCAAGTTCTTGTCAATTCTGGTCAGAATTTGCACAACAAAATGTTTCAATCCATTTTGAAAGCTCCTGTCTTGTTTTTTGACAGAAATCCTATAGGTAAGTTTAATAGTAAAAAATTCCTCAATATTCAATGTATCCCTGTGATTACGGTTTCTGGGCAATGACAATTTGATAGTGTTTTTGCACATTTATGGGGTTCTTTTTCTTCTCTTTAAATTTAAATTTTTACTTAAACACTCTAAATTTAACAGTATAGTCTTTTTAAATTTACAAGTCAGACTGCTTATTGATGGTTCACCTGATTGTCTCCAAATGCAGCCTACAGAACAATGAATTATCTGTAGCTTTGGTGATGTACATTGACCTGTGTTTGCATTGCTGTTCTGATTCTGTTACACAAAGTGTCTTCAATACATTAAATGTGTATGCCTTTGTTTTTTGGGCATGCCTTGCATGGGCTTTTCTTTGAAAACTTAACCCCATGAATTATTTGCCCTTTTAAAAAATAATTTTAAACATGTGTGGCAATGCATAGTTTTGAGAAACTGCCTAGCTTACTGTCCTTCCAGAATGCACAAAAGAGTAAATAAAGTATGCAATTTAAAACTATAATCCTTATGTTCTTCAAAAGAAATGAGAGAGAAGCTGGAGCAGAGTGAAGAGAGTTGGAAGTGGTACTGATTGATCTAGCCACTGGTTTCTCTCTTACATGAGAAACAGAAACCTGATGGTCTTGAGTCCCTTGGAAAAAAAAGGACATAGGCTTGTTCTCATAGCTCCAGGAGGCATTTAATGATTGTAAGGATATATAGGAATGGCTTTATTATTTCAGAGAAATTAGTAATATTTTCAGGAAAAAAATACTCGTGAGAAAAAGGTTCATGACAATGATATGATGAATGAAATAAGTACAGTTTAATCTTAAAAAACCCCTACAACTGCGGAAGTTTAAGGCTGTGTTACATGGCCTACTAGCACTGGGAGTCTGTGGCAATGTAAATTCAAGGCCACTGCAAAGGATTAGAAGGGAAGCCATAAGCTCAAGTGACAGGTTAGTGGAGAGCTACTGAGAGCCCATACATCAGAAGAAATCATAGTGCTGATGTGGGCTGTTGTCAGATAGGCAAGGATTTTCCTCGTCTCTCTCTCTTGTGTATGTGTACAGCATATGCAGTAACTGTATTTTTGAGGGAATAGTCATCATGTAAGAATGCCCATAAACCTGGCTCATCATAACAAAGTAAAAACTACCGAGTAAACATCAGCAACAACGTAGAGTAATACCAGTTTGCTTTATAACATACTGTGAAGCTCAAATTAGCAGTGCACTGTAAAACTGACATTCATAAAACCTGCCTATTGCTGGTATTTCACACACTGTTGTGACTTACAGATGTGTGTTTCTATAAATCAGCAGATATTTTATAATAGAAGATTAACTTCAGGATACATATATTTCTTTCCCTTCATCTCTCTTTTGGTCATGATTGCATGTGAAGGTTCTGATGTAAACATCTTTTGAAAAAGAAAAAAATAAAAGGGAAAAGATGACGTGAGACAGTGCTCTTGTTCAGAACTGCAGCACGTAGCAATTCTGAAATCCTGTTTGTAACATCTGTATTTCATTGTCTGATTTATATGGGTTTTTTACTGCATAGTTATCTTATAGAACTTCACATGCTATTTTTTGCATTGAGATGAGATGTATTTTTTGTGGTTTTTCCCATCTTTTTTAATATGCCTGACTATGAAAGACATACTAAAAAGAAATTGAAATAATTAAATGCTCCTTTTTCTAGGTTTGTGTTTGTAATAGTCAAGCCAAACTATTAGTTATCATATCCCATATTAGCAAAGCTAATATTGCAATGTCAGATCTATCATTTAAGCATCCAGCATGTTCTCAGCATTTATGTGAGGTCTCAAAGACCTTAGCAAAAGCAATTGCTGAACTGATTTTGCTGTTTTATTTAGCAAAAAAATAATCAATTAAAAAAATGCCATGGCTACTATTTTGAACACACGGTGATCTGTGTTCCAAAGTCAAGGAAGGAAACTTAAATAAATAGATATCTCAAGCTCTTGGTAGTTCTTATTGGGGAAACATAGTAATGAGCAGCATCAGGGAGTCAACATTAGGAAATGGAAATATGTGATGAATCATGGCATGTCTGTCAGCTCCCAACAGTGTAGATCCAATCAGTCTTGGTGAATAAATAAGATGATTTATTTCTAAAAAAATTATGTTTTCTGAAGCAGTTTAGGCAGGAGCCCAAGATCTCTCTTTACAGATTGCATTAGCAGTATATAGGGAGGGGAAGGTTGTAAAGGGAATAGTTACCCAGATGATAGAAAAATTTCAGTGTATTTTTGGAACCTGGATTACACAGCAGAGAGAGAAGAGGAATATTAGGACCCCTCTCCTTTCTCCCTTCCCACCCCAAAATATTTGTGTTTACACAGATTTCACGTTTCTGTAATTTGGCAGAGGTCTAAAAATATTTAAACATTACTGCATGTTTTACATCAGAAGAACCTTATTAATAAACGACTGTCAATTTCTTTCTTTCTTAAACATTTAACCTAACCCTATTGAGCTGATAATCCTAAGTGACTAAAGTGAATTGTCTTACCCAGCATTCAGAAAAAATTACCAGGTATTTCTGACTGAAATTCAAATTTATCAGCAGATATCTATACAGCATCAGCTATAGTGAAAAACAGCTAAAGCTATAGTAAAAGCTTGATGAGTAGTTTGAGATTAATGTTCGTGTTTTGGGCTTTATCACATCTGACTCATCTGCATTTGCTGACAGAACTTATTTTTTTTTGAGTGTAGAATCTGGCTCTCTTGCAACTTGTTTGCTCTTCTGTCCATATGCCAGTAAGGGAGTGGCATGCATGTCAAAGTATCTGTAAGGTAGGAAGATGTGGACGTTTTCTGTTTCATAGTGAATGCTTTATATATTCCTCTTCACATGTCACTTGCTGGAATAAAGGGGTTGATTTCTGTGCATGTCTAGCACAAGAGGGCAGCATGATCTGTTTTATCCCAGTCGAGCATTACAGTGGCTTGTTAGAAGGATAACAAAATTCATCTGTTACGTTCTTAGACATGATATTTGAGGAGTGAATTTTCAACCTCTCTGCTGAGCAATAGTAATGTAGTTCAATTCAGTTGTCTTTATTATTTGCAAGTATAGTATTTTCTTCTGATGTTTTACACCATAAGCTTTTCAGCTTCGTGTAGTGCTGAGTTCAGGAACTTCCTTGGTTTTTGGAATTAGTGGCCAAAAGTCAGATAGCCCTGTAGAGTCAGATGAGTCCCGTCGGGGAGACCTTCTTCAGCCATTAATCAGGGAGACCTTTTCAACCATTATTCCTTTTAATTTCTTTTTCAAGATGTTTGGAAAATTTCAAAACTAATTTGTTACAAAGCTAGGTTAAAGGGGCCAGGACTTCAGCAGCAATGACTCAATTTGGGACTTCCCTCTTTTGAAATTAGTTTCTTACTGATAGTTTAGGAGATCCTAGTTCTGACAAGCTTCAGGATTTGATTCAAGATTACTTACTTAGCTTGTAAATTAATTGTTCTTTTCTGGGATTTAGGGACAGAGATTAGAGAAAGGATGCTAATGCATAACTGCATCACTTTCAGTAATGGTAATTTTAGTGGAGGTTGTGTGTAATTTTGAATTGCATTTAAGTTTAGGAAGCTGAAACCTACTGTTATTTTGCTAATGGGTGCTGTAAGAAATAATGAATGATATGCATTAATTTGTTCAGATAAAATAGGAATCCCTTCCCCTTCTAGAGATCTGTCTAAAATTTAAATTGAACCAGAATCACTACACAAATACATATGAAAATACAGCTTTTTTCTTTTTTTTTTTTTTTTTTAAGTTGTATCACTCCAAACTCTTGGTTCTGACAGGAAAAAGAAATATTTTGGCAGACTTTACAGCATTTCTGGCCTTCCTAGAAATGCGAAACATTGAATTGTGTCACGGTGTCCTCCACCTGTTATATTAACAGATTTTCCCCCTCCCCTCCACCCCCCCAAATGCTTTGTGGAAGCTTTAAATAAACACTGATCCCTTTGGGTGCGTACCTAGACTTTGAGATTTGACCAGGTTATAAAGAGAAATGTTCTTTTTTGGTTTTGGCAGTCAGAAATTACATTCTGAACTGATAGCTAATAGCAGCACATAAAAGCAAACTCCAAATATAAAAAGATAAAAACGTGAAAGAAAGCTGTTGTTATAACGAAGAGTTTGTTTTTCTTTAAGGCACAAGGATTTTAATTATGGTGTTCATAAATCAAGTGTTGAAATGTCTATAATTTGACAGAGAAAGTTTCTTTATAGGATTAAAAGCATGTTCATCAATGCGCAAGTGCATTTTATCTGACAGAAGTGTCAAATGGGCAATGTTGTTTAAAGTGTTTCAACCATATAATATTTGAAATGAATATGATATTTCAGCAATCTGAAAATTACAATGCTGATAATGAGGTTGTTAAATTATACTTTATCAGTTGGATAGTGAAACTGCGCTAGTTAGCCTACATTAATGTATGCTTGTTCACACAAGTGATTCTGCTGAACAAGTAGCATGTTTAAACAAGAAATACTGGTCTTAAACTGTGTGATTTACAGTAGGTGGTGTTTTGGCATATCATGCAGTTAACAAGGCAAAGCTTCATGTTAAGATATTTCGTTTGTAGTCTCATTCGTCACTGATATAAATATTCAGTAGCAATGCCAGGAAATGTATTGTATTCCTTTTTGACTCAATGACTCAATTGCTTTCTTTTTTTTTTTTTTTTTTTGGAAATGAGATCTGTGCTATCTTTCTGATGCAGTTTTCAGATATATCCTTGTGGTCAAGATGAATTCTACAGGATTGTGAAAAACTACACCAGCTCTTTTGACAGCTTTCATGTTCTCTTAAGATAATACAAAAAAATACATAGTCCTTAAAGCAGCAGAGGCTTTGTTTTTGACTCTCTGTGCCAAGCGCTAAGGCACGTTCACATATGCGCAGGTTTGTTAGTTTATGTTGAAAAGAAGTCCCTGTAGGACAGCCTTTTGTTGTAAAATAAAAACACAGATTCTCTCTTCTGTGTTGGTAATCACTTGCATTTGTTGTTATTAAGATGGCAACACAATGGGTTCCATCAATCATCAAGATCCTTAACAATCACACAATGTTGTAAATATTATGTTTGGGTGTTTGAGTGGAACAGCTCGTCACTGAAGTAGGTGTGGTAATTAAAACCTGTTAGGTTGCTACATGTGTTAAAGAAAAACCCTTTAATGTTTTTTTCATATAACAATGGATATGTACTTTGAATCTTATCAGGGTGTGATTATTAAATGATATTTTGTGGGAGTTGCTCATTTACTGTATTATCATGGCTTTGTTAGGAGTTTAAATAGCCTTATGCTTCCATGTGTTTTATCACCATTATGATTCTGTCAGGAGTCTTATAAAGTTGATTGCTATAGGAGTAGTCTTTAAAGTTAGTAAATAGCACTCTGGAGTTATGTTTACATTTATTATCTATTAGCATAATTCAACTCTATCTTATTCTTTTCTGCAACAATAATTGAATGAAACTTGGCCGTAAACTGATGAGACAAGCCCATTACATTTTCAGTTCACCGAGTCAGTGCTCACCCTATTTATGCTTAATACGGGAGATAAAATTAAAAGGTTTACGGAAAAGCTGTTTGTAGGAGGGGATGGGACATTATTTGATAGGGAAATAACGTGAAGCTTGTACTGACAGCCACTTCCAAGTGCAGTCTCCTGCTTTCCTGGCACAAGATTTCACGTCCCTGCATAGAGATTTTCTGTCTTCTTCACATTAAGATTCCCTGGTGGGGAAAATGGCCTGCTGCGAAACTCATTTCTGACCATATGCTGACCTGCCCAGATACTGTGAAGTCTAGTGTTTTCATTTGCTAAAGCAACTACAGAGAGAGCTGCTCTTACCCTCCTCAGCTGAGCAAAAAGGAGGCACGGAATGTTGACCAAGGCAGTGAAGCCTAATTAAAAATACTGGCTTTAGAAGACCATACAGAAGCTGTTCAGAGACATCCCTTTCCTGCAACTGTAGTGGGAAAACAAAATGGAAATTTTGTTTTAGTCTTTCATAGATGGCAGGCTGTTTTGATCAGATTGTGGCAAGGAGGAAGGAAATGTTGGTTGGAGGCACTTGAAAACAGAGGGAGAGACTGCTATAATATTGATGGAAAACTGCAAGGGGGTTAAAAAGAGGGCCTAGCTAAGGTGGTAAAGCTACCAATAAGCTTTTAGAGGTAATCCAAAATGGAGTATTTTTTTGTTTTGATAATAACTATTTTAAGTATATACTTTTTATTTGCTATTTATAATCCACTTTAAAATTGCGGGTTGCTGCTATGACTGCTGTTGGTAGTGGGGATTGGATGTGCCACATGGATAGAGAGAACCTCCTTCCTTGCTCTTCATGGATGCCTATTCTGGATGGGAATTGAATATTTTTGAGAAATTAGAAAAAACTTAGCCAAAACTCACTTTCATTCCACCTTGGAACAAGGCATGAGCATTTAAAAAAAAAAATTATTTTGGAGAAGAGTAGAATAGGGGTAATGAATAGCCAGGTAGTGAGACCATGTATGTGGAATGTGGGGAAGGCAGGCCAGATCTTCTCCCTCTCTGATATAATACAGGCCTCGAACATGTTGCTCCCCCATCCCAGGGAAAAGCCATGCACATCAGGCTCTTGGCTCTCCTGGGCTTTTTGCTGTGCCATAACCTTTCATGGCTGTCTCTTACGGACACACAGACGCAATTAGACGGCTGTGGTGTTTGCAGGGAAACCAGCTTGTTTTGGTGGGATATTTGTGGTTTGTTTTATTTTTGTTTTGTCTGAGTAGCCAGAAATTAAGATAAAACAAATACTATCACAGTGCAAACTCATTTCATCAGCACTGTTCTGCTTTATACTGCACAGAATTCTTTCTCCCAGATGATCCTAGGTAATCTGCACTGCAGCATCTGGGTGAATTAATTACTTGGGGTTTGGTTATTTTTTTTCAGATTGCCAGCATCTTGCAGATTATGCAACAAGTGAAGATTAGTTTGTGCCCGTGGTGTTCTTGTAGAGTGTTTGGAACAAAAGGCACTTCTCTATCCAAAATTAAAATTTTAGTGTGGAAAAGAATGGATGTTGTATGTGAGTCTGCCGGCTTTGGCAATCCAGAATAAAACCCAAAGAATAGAAATAACAGTGGATACAGAGGTATTGAATCGAACTAGACATCATTGTGCTGTTCAGTTTAAAAAATACAAACTTGATAGAGTTCATTACTTGTTATTTACAAAAGTACAATACAGCATTAGTTGCTTGCTGCCACCCTGCCTTTCCCTTTTTCTCTGTCAAAATCATTAGTACTTTATCAGAGGCTTTTTGTTATGTATTCAGGTTAATACATATGCAGGACCTACTTCAGATGTTGATTTTTGATGTAATTTTGTGGAAGATAATGTTATATTTGGAGGAGGCAACATTATGACAAGCTGTACTTGTTGACAGCTTGGTAGCTGTCTTACGAGAGCTTTTCAAAGTGTTTTAAAATAGCATCTAGCATATGAAGAACATTTTTTTGTTTGTTTTGTTAGTTTCTGGACGGTAGTCCTGTAAGTAGAGTGCCAGTATGTAATGGACATTAAATGACTGCTTGTGACAATACCAGCCTTGAGGTAGGTACCTTGAAACTGGAAACTGCAGGTTAATGGAGGTTTGTTTTAATGTTCATTTAAATTTGGGCTCTTGTTGAACATTTTTCTAGGTGATTCTTATTTGCATGTTTTGTTGCCCATAGCTTTTGATTTCAGCTTGAGTAGAATAGTTAATTGTTACGATCCCAAAAGGAGGCTGTGGAGTGAGGAGATTTATGAAAGGTCTGGAGAAGCTGGGGCTACTTTAGCTGTTACTCACCTAATGTTGAGTAGGAAATTGTATTCATAGAGCCAGCATGCAAAGCAAGAAAGGTGTCAAAGTCTTAATTCTCAGCTGTTTGGTTCAGAGTAGAAGGCCTTTTTTAGCTCAGGAGGTGATTTTGCTTTTGTGTTGGACTTTTCAGTGTTAGAGAAGACTAACAAATGACTTCTGACCTGTTTGCCTTCTAGTTGTAGGATCCTCTCATCCTTCCTCATTTGCCAGTTAAAAAAAAAAAAAAGATTATAGAAGTCACTAATATTTCTCGAACTTGAGCTTTTATCATGTGCTACTTGTGCAACATTTATGATATTAGTAAACTCAGAGGAAGTTTAAACTCCTCATAAGTTCATGTCGTTTTTCTGTCCACTGGCATGGTCCTTGCCAGTTTTCATCTGCTGTGTACCTGAATTCATCCTCTGCTTTTTGTGTCTGGGAATGCATTCGCTGCATACCGGAATTCATCCTCTGCTTTCTGTGTCTGGGAATGCATCGACTGTGTACCTGAATTCATCCTCTGCTTTCTGTCTCTGCTTTTCCATCTCTCCCACCCCCCTTACACTGTCTTCTGTGAATGTCCTGCCCTCTTTCAAGCATAGATCTTCACTAACCTGAGTTAGTGTTGGGGCATAGAGTGCAAAATAATCTGAGGGTGCTTGGAAATTGGAGAAGGTGAAGATTTGGAACATGGACATTTTTGCTGGTAATTATAAGGTATGATGGGTGGAGGATAGATGGCCTAACTTTTGCTCAGTATTCTTTTTATCAGATGTGATGAGATTTCTGTGTGTGTGTGGTAAACCTCTTTTTTCTTAATGAAGTTATTGTCTGTTTAATATGCAAATGATGCAATGCAGAATATTCTAATTCGTGTGTAGGCAAGAAAAACCTCTCTGCTTTGTAGTAAGCTTCCCGTCATTGGGAATACATATTCCTTTGTCCCTGTGTGTATTCATTTCTCTGCATAATTTCATGTTCATGAGTTTGAATGTTCACAACCCAAAATAAATACACTTGAGTCTAAATTTTAGGCAAAAATCCTACATGTGTTCCTAAGATGTCATAATAAATTTCTCATATAGGAATAGTGTTCCTGCCCCATCCTTTCTAGGGGGGGGGACAGTAGGTGATTAGATGCCAGGAGCGTTTTCTCAGTAGTTTTTTTCTTCACCCCTCTCTCTCTCCTTTTCAATATGAACAGTTAAAGCTGTAAACTTTACAGTATCTCATTCATCTCTTCTTCAAGAGCACTTATTTTTTGTTTAGAATCTGTTATGCTGATCTTTAGAGAAAAGGTGGTGTCTGTCTTCAGTTAGAGAGATTTGGTTTAGAATGTTAAATGTTTTATGTACAGCAATCTTCTCATAACATAGGATAATGAACAGTTTCAGAAGTACTATTGCTGTTTATCACTGGTATTTGCTTTTCCTTCCCTCTCAGGGAGATAGGGGAATATATCCTTAATACTGGGCAACTTAAAGGTAACTACTACCAACTCTTCCTTAAGCCATTTACCATTTTTCAGTCAGGAAATACCAGAAATATTCTGGAAAGCTAACAGTAATTGTTTACTTTTTGCTGGGCATTTAGACAGGAGAGAGGAGATTTGTTCTTTTAAGAGGAGACTGGGAACCAAGGGAGAAAAGGAAGAAGCATTATACTAACCTCCGGCAAAGCATATGGATGTGTGTATATATGTATATATGTATTTTTAATATATATGTGTGTGTACATAGATAAATATTAAAAATATGGTTCATTCTCATTTTCTCTTACCGCTGGAGAAAAAAACAATTATTTGGTGCTCATTTAAGACAAAAGATACCTGCAGAAACCTCTGCAAATTGAAAGCCCCAGAACTGTGAACTATAGATGGCTTTAGCTTTAGAAGTGTCATCTTTTTTTCTATTAAACTAACAATATATAGAGAACATTTTTTTCTTCAATATTTTCAACAGAAAACTAGTTATGCTAGACTTATTCTGATATTCAGAAATCTTATCTAAGTAGTGCTTTCAAAATAAAGCCAAATTTGAGAGAAAAAAGTGCCTTAAGGTTTTTATAAAGCTGACAAGTTTTAATATTCCAAATATGTAGTGACAATGATCTTTTTTCATAATTAAGCTACAAGTATGGTTTAATATTGAATTCAAAGCCATTCTCTAAACGCTGCTTACATTTAAACCCTCAAGAATCCCCAAGAGAAAAAATGGAAAAAACAATCCCGACACTTCTTTTTTTAATTCAGATAAGAAAAAATAAACTCTGCTGCACCTCAGTTTAATAACCAGTGTGGCTCAGCTACTACCGAAGGCTTAAGGACAGTGTCTAGAAGTGATTGTTCAGAAATAAGTGTTTCTCAAAGATTATGAGGGCTTATACAGATGATTTTGTGCACCTGCTGAGTGTTCGAGAGTGCAAATGTCCAATCTGACGCTTTGCAGAAGTGTTTATTTGCTTGAAAATAAAAACATTCCTGTGGAAAAATAGGATTTAATTAATTGTTGTCCCAACTTAGCCACGCAATAAAGCAATATTGTAACATACTATTAATAGAGACACGAACGTTTAGTGACATGCAAAATGCCAAGTTTGTGAAATGATCTGTTACCAGCTTAAAATGTAGTGCTGTGAGCACTGCTTAATTTGTTAATACCTTCATACTCTGCTTCTGTTGTTTGTACTTTTCATGAGATGCAAGGTGGTCAAATGCTTACTGAGTGCTTGTTATTAGTTTTTAAATAGTCACGAAGGTGTTTTGAATAGAAATCTTCCATTAAATAGGCAGAAGAAGAACAAGTTAGTACAACTGAAAGACAGTAGGTTTAGATTAGATATTAGGAAAAAACCCCTTTGCTTTGAGGGTAGTGAGGCACTGGAACAGGTTGCCCAGAGAGGCTGTGGTTACCTCACCCCTTGAAATGTTTAAGGCCAGGTTGGATGGGGCACTGAGCAACCTGGTCTAGTGGAAGATGTCCCTGCTCATGGCAGGGGGTTTGGAACTTGATGGTTTTTCAGGTCCTTTCAACCCAAACCATTCTATGATTCTGTGATTCTGCGGGTCTTGGAAAACAGAAGAATACATTCATTCTTTTACTCTATGAGGAGGAGATGCAAAAATACAATTCCAGCTAGTGACCTGCAGCACATTGTAAACGTTGGGTTGCATCTGAATTACTTGACTTTCAGCATGGAAGATAAAGGCTTTAGACCTTTCACGCCTCTCAAGATTTGTTGTAAAGCAGGCATTTGTGCTTGTCTTTCATCTCATTTCTAAGGGGATAGTGGCTCTTCATAATGGAGCTTGACCAGCAGGATAGACAGAGTATGCTGCTGGTGTAAGAGAAGTGTGGTGGGTGTAACATTTGGTCCTTAGACCAAATTTTCCTCTTGCTGTATGCCTTTCTGCTATAATACCAAAACAACTCAGAGAGGAAACAGAGCAAGGAAGGCAGTTATTTTAATTAGTGAATTTTATCCTTAAAGACCCTTCGATCTAATTCGGTCTTCTGATTTTCTGTTGATTCTTCCAAATGCTTCAGACTTACTCAGACAAAAGCCTTTTTCTTCACAATTGTCAAATTTCATTGAATCTCAAGTCTTGGTGATAGAGCTTAATTGTCAGCAAAATAAGTCTTGGTTTCTGTAAATTGTTTGATCCTCAATTGGTTTAGAAGTGACAATATACTTTCATTTGCAGGGTTTAGATACTGTTTCTGTCTGGCATATGGAGCAAAGTTGGACCAACTGAAGACATTATTTCAGTTGTTTTCTGTCAGGAAGGCTTAGACAAAGAGCTTAGTCTCAGATCCTTTAAAGTTCAAGCATCTGCCACTAGGGGCAAAAATTATTTTCCTGTAGGCATTTATCTTTTATTGTAGATTTACTGTGCTGCTTCACTTGGTTGATAATCTAATTTAAACCTTGAAGATGAGTCATACCTCCTCAAGGGAATTCACAGCTAGTTTAAATTCTCTGATGTCAGAACCTTTCAGTTCTTCTAAGATCTGAACATAAGGGTCCTTTGGGTGTCAGAATGCACCGAGAAGGAAAGAATATGACCCATGCAAGTTCTGACACTTGAGAGAGAGTTTTACAACATACCTCAGATTGTTTTTCAGTACTTATTTGGATTTCTAGTTCAGGTAATTCATGATGTCTTGACTTAATTTAGGTTGTAATTGTGCTAAGTGGTCCATTGTGGACAGACATCTGCAGGTATGAGTGTGGTACCCTGTTGAAGTAAGCTACCTTTTGGAAGGTAGAATAGACCATATGCTATACTAGAGACTTTTGTTTCATAAGAGCAGCATTTTGTATACCAACTGTGATGTGATAGTTTTCCAGGAAAACACTGGATTATGAAAGGTTACAAAACCTTGTTGTCAAGAGGCATTTCAGTCACCTTCCTTCAGAAAACCAAAAGAAACAAACACACACAATCTCAATTGTGCAGAAGGCCCTAAAAGGTTTTATTGTGATCCAAACACTTAAACTTTTTCGTGACCTCTTCCTGAAAGCATGACCACCGTATAGTTGACCACTAAGAAATTTAGGAATTGAATGTTCATATTTGGAATGTGAATTGCTATATAAGAACTTCTTCAGAGTTAGGGAAGGACAACACAGACATTCAGAAAGTTAAGAGGCATTGTAAATACCATTCAGCTGTGATGAAAAGTTTATTGGATGCTTTTCATATGCGTTCAAAAGTTACGCTACATTTTTAAAACTGTCAGAACCAACATTTGTTCTCCAGATATTGTAATTAAATAACTACAATGCTATGTTGTTACTAATTAATACTCTATAATATTTATAGTGGTTGGTTTCTTGACACAGTTTTGCCTCTCATTTTTTTTTTGCTTGGAGGTATACTTTTGTTTCATATATTTTAGTGATGTATCTGCAAATTGATCCAGAATCAAGTTCTGAGCTCATGCTGTTTTGTGAAGAGGGAAGCAAAAACACAAGATCTTTTTCTGTTATTTGCTTTCATTATTATATGTGTATTTTTCCATTTTAATCCTGCCTTATCACAAATTTGGGTAGTGTCTTCTTCCGTGCAGAATAATGGCAAAGCAGTTGTTTTAAAACAACCTTTCCTAAAATGTCTCGGGTCAGACTGTGTTCAGTGATTATTTGCAAAACTTGTATATTACAAAATGTAACTTGTGCTTTAGGTCCCTGAGAAGATTTAATAGTGGTTTATATATTGAATATAGATACTTGAATGATAGGTATTTTTGTCATAGTCTTTACATGGCTCCTCAGGCGTCCAGATCATTGCAGTCCTGGAACATCTTTCATCCTAGTGTGTCTGATGTAGTTTCAGCAGAGAAGGTGTTGGTTTAAAAAATGAAAAAACCAAATTATGGTGAAAATGAGTGACTTGGTTTGAGCATTAAACCCCTTCCCATGCAAAGCTTTTACTATTTCTGGTAACCGGAACTTTTGGCACATTCCAGTGTTTTTAACTCCTTCCCTCATCATTTTGCTTCCTTATCTTTCATGCTTACATCTTTGTAACTTCCTGCTTTCTGTGCAGTAAAGTTCATCCACAATCTGACTCTTCTTCATCTTAAAATCATCCCTCAAGATACATCAGTATCATTGTAACCGCAGTATATGCACTGACAGTAGTTAAGCATATGGGTGGAGAAACTCATTAATTCCATGACCCCTTTGTGTTTTTGTACTTAAAAAAAAAAAAAGGCAAAAAGGCACACATCTTGTCCTGCAACTTTCTGTTCCAGCTTAATGTTGCATCTTCTCTTTGCTTGTTGTTCCTTTTATAGTCAACTGTGTTGGTTTCTCTTAACTGACACAACAGACTCTTCAGGGCAGGGCTACGTGATGGTCCAGTATGCATCCTAGTGAGGCTCTGCCTCCCACTTCATATGTATTAATCCTCTTTTGGATGTTTCTGTCATGCAAATAACAAATGGCAATGTTCTCAGGAGTCCCTGGCTGCGAATGGCACTCTTCTATTTTAGTCTGTTTATTTATTGAGGAGTTCCTAGTGTAAATCAGAGCTTCACAGTGAAGTCTGTCTTTGAACTTAACAAAGACAAAAGAGTTTGTGAATTTTATTCACTTCTGCTTAAATGACTGTTCAATGAAGTAATTTTTTTCCTCCTTGATGTGTGAATTTTTTTCTCTGTTTAAAGAGAAGTGAAGAAATGTTGCTGTTAACTTATTTATCATTCTAAGTTTCTTTCTTATTATTTAAAACCCATGAAAAATTAGAAAATTATACGATTACTTTTTTCTTTAATTTTAAGTGACATTTGTAAGTATATGTTTTAAAAATAATTTAACCTCTAGCATTCAGCTGTCAGAAGATCTAGAGGAATGAATTTAAGGTATATTTATAAATGAACATTAAAGGTTCTTTGGTTTTGATTTATGCACTACTAATGTTTTAGTATGGTCAGCAGCTACTTACTCGTCATTTGCAGCTGCTTATTCCTAGTGTATTTTTAATTTTTTGTTTCTGAGATGAAACCTTCTAATAGTTGCCCAGTAGAGGAGTACAGTAGAGTCATAGGTAGTGCAATATAACTTTTCAAAATACTTAACATTTAATAATTTAATTATTAAAACGTGATTCTTTTAATGTAATGAATATACAGTAGAGAAGGGGTCATATTTGGGATTTTTTTCAGTGTTGTTAATTATAGTTTAGGTTTATAGTGATATTTTTTCCCCCCAGAAGCTGATGGCACAAAGAAATGCATTGTCAGACTATCTCTATATTCTTTTGGACAACACTTTTTGCCAGAATAAAACACTTAGGATGTGGTTGCCTTCAGCTTTTCTGAGACAAAGGATTTTTGATTGTTTCTCAGGTGAGATTTGCAACTGGAATTCTGTGCCAATCTCAAAACAGAAGAGGAGGTGAAGTCATCCCTCCTTACACTCTACATCTTACTCTACTGGAAAGGATCCACTGCATGCCCTAAATTAGCCCCCCCTCAAAAAAGAAGGATTTGATTCCAGCTGTAGTCCCTCCCATGCTGATTGCTTTAGCCTTCAGGCACGCACTCATTTGCCTTTTTCCTGTGCCATACACATTTACTGATACATCCAAAGCGTGAGCAGCTTCAAGAGCAGGCACTGAAGGAGACCTACAGCAGAAGTGCCTCTAGTAGGACAACTGACACGCTCACTGGATGGGTGAGCGACCCGCCTTCAGTGCGTTCTCCATGACTGGTAAAAATAACACATTCTCTTGCATCTCTGCCCAGCCTTTGGCTCTCATATAAGTGCCCAGACCCCTGGGCTTTGCTGTACCTTTATAAACAAGATGCCAGGTTTCCCAATATCCTTTTCTTTTATGGTTTTGTGAATGGTACCTAAGTTGTGAATGTAGTTGGTTCCAAATTTTATGTGACTTTCCTCTAACATGTGGTTTAAAATGTCCTACATTGAAACAAAATTTTTTATTTTCACGGGGGATGGGGGTGTGGGGTGTCTTTAACACACAGCAGATTTTCCAAGCAAATGCTTTGATTATATGCACAGCAGACTAAATGGGACACAGTTCTAGTTTTCTGATAGCAATACCAGAATTTCTTTTGAGTTCTGTAGTAATGATATTTCATGTGAGACAGGAAAAAATTTATTGAAAATTATCCAGTGTCATGCAGTGTGAATTCCGGATAGCCAAACCCATGTTGCAGTAGCTTTTTTATAGAAGGAATGGTTAAAAAGGAAAACGTATTTCATGAATCATTACATGGGTAAATAGTGAATGAAGTTTAGAGAGAGACTCTCCTTTTCAAACAATTCACTTTTTCCAGAAGAGGAGAGAAAGAAAAAGAAAGCGAAGCTAAAAAAAAAAAGAATGATCAAACTAAATGAACATGCCAAGCAGAAGACAAGGGTTTACAAAGTCAGATGAAGATGTGAAATGCCTTTGCTGTTTGGTGTGTCCAGAGGCTTTATCCTCAGAATGGATGGGCTAGGTGGAGGCCAGAAGTCCTGACTTGGCTTTCACAGCAACAATCCCTAAAGAATTCCCTTTCATGGTTCCAAAAAAGGAAGAAGATGGGTGGGCTACATCAGAATCATTATCTTCTGTATGCAGAAGGGGATCTGTATATGTATGTATGATTGTTAAAATACGGGATAATATTTGTTTTTGGAATGATAACCATATTGCCAGATAGCAGTTTCAACTCAGATTTCAGGAGTCAAATGCTTAATATTCAGTTATGTCCTATTTGGTCATTGTCATTTTGGACTGGAGTGATGATTGAGCCCTTCTAACTGCAGCACCAGTTAAAAAGTGGGGGAGAGAAAAACATTGAAAAGAAGCAAATTAAGATTCTTATTATTAGAATTATATTCAGGAGATGGTAAGAAAAATGAGTGATATGAGCAGATTTGCAGGAGCTATGTGAGATCCCCCCGATATTTTCTGAAATGCAGTATTTGAAGCCTATTATGAATCTAGTCTCGATGGTATAAATAGCAAAGGAAAACTCCTTTTTGTTGTTGGAAAAAGCTTACCAGAAAGGTGACATATTTTTCAATGTTTATTTTAATTCCTGCATTGATGTATATTTATATATAGCCCCCAAATATGAAAATAGCTCTAAAAACTGTTTTTTCTCCTCTTGTGTAAAAAGTTCCAGTAACAAAATATTCTTCAAATATTTCAGTTCATCCTGGTTTGTAGTATTTAGTTTAGTTCCTTGTAAGCCCCTCCTCCAGCTAAACAGCACTTGGGACATATTTTCAACCCAAATTGGATTTGTAGCCGAAAGGAAAACTAGACTGCACAAATACTCTTTCAGAAGTGGCTGCATTTGTGGCTAAATATTTTAGCGAAGAATTAAATTCATAATCTTGCTAGTAAAAAGTCAATACAGGACTACATTGTTTACATAATGTTTCAGGTTTCTATTGTAATGATGCTTTGTATTGTGTTGAGAAGCTGAAGTAGGTTACTTTACTTACATCTGGAATAGAAAAAAAAGGTGGTGTAAATTAACAGAAAATTCTGTCAATAGTATATGACTTGACATCTTTTTAAAGGTCAGTTGATAAGAACTTGCAAGTGGCTATGATTTTTAATTTTTTTTTCCCTTAAGGAAGGGGAAGGAGGCCAGTTGTAACTCTTCCTCTACCCCACTCCTCTGTAGAAATACTTTTTTTTTTTTTTTGTTGGACTGTGTCCCTTAAAAATGTCACGTTGCTTATATTGTAGTGTACAGCAGAAATTAAGTTCTGTATTTTGGCAGTACATTAGATTTGGTGACTTTGTTTTAGGTTATTTGGGTTTTTCCATTGGCCAATCAGAGCTCAAATCAGTCCAGCAGTTTAATTACCTAGGTTACCTCATCTCCTCAGATGGTAAGATTGACGGAGAGATAAACAACAGGTTAGCAAAGGCATACAGTGCTTTCGGAAAACTCCACAAAAGAGTATGGTGTAATAAACACTTGAAGAAAAGTACCAAGATCAGTGTTTACAGAGCCATAGTGTTGACTACTCGCTTGTATGGTTCCGAATCATGGGTCATCTACCACCACCACCTGCGTCTCCCTAGAGCGCTTCCATCAACGCTGCCTCCGTACAATCCTAAACATCCACTGGTCAGACTTTGTGACCAATACATCTGTTCTAGAGGAAGCAGCTGTCACAAGTATAGAGGTCATGCTGATGAGAACACATCTGCGCTGGGCAGGGCACGTCTCCAGGATGAAGGACCACCGCCTCCCTAAGATCCTGCTCTATGGTGAACTTGCCACTGGCTGCCGCATGAGAGGAGCCCCGAAGAAAAGATACAAGGACTCCCTGAAACAACATCTCAGCCTTGGCCATATTGATCACCATAACTGGTCTACTCTGGCCTCCAGTCTGGAGGTCTGGAGACACACCATCTATAACGCAGCTGTCTCCTTTGAGAACACACACAGGATCACTCTCGAGGAGAAAAGACAACGCAGAAAGAACCGTGTATTGCAGAATACACCTCCTAAGGAGTCTTTCTGTTGTGCCTTTTGCAATTGGATAGGTCTGTCACGTATTGGCCTCATTAGCCACCAGCGTGCCTGTAACAAATGGGGAGAGAGCCTTTCCAAATCTTTGTGAAGCCTAGCCATGATGATGATGATGATGATATTTAAATATAAAATTTATTCCTTAAACTCAGGATAACTTAAAATAGCTTCAGTGAATAAGAATGAGTTTTAAAAGAAACAGGAGAGGATATCCAGAGTTTAACTTTTAGAATTGTTAGAGCCTTTCTAAGGCTACCATCATCACAGAATTATATATAAAAAGTATAATATTATGAAGCAGATATGTAGCTTTGTACTCAGGTTATAGGATAAAACTTTTATATATTGCCAGAAGTTTGTACTTTTGAATGATTTCAGAACTTTCTTTCACTGTAAGTTGCAACAGAAAAAAATCAGTGAATGTTAATTATTGGGATAGGGGTATGATTGCAGGGATCAATAATTTGGAAGGTGGCAATGAATATATTATCTCAGCTCTAGCATGCTTTTCTTAAAAGAGATCATTTTGTTAGCAAGTAATGAGTAATAATAACAGCACCAAAGTTAAATTCTGTTTGGCAAATTCTGTTACAGCTGGAATTGTAACCAACTTGGTTAATTGGTAATGAAATACAGTATGAAAGGCAGTTACAATGCAGAAGGTATTTTGAGATTTGTCATGAAAGCAACTTCAGAAAGAAGGAAAATTATACTCTCCCTATCCCCCTGCATAATCAGGAGGTTTTTCCTTTGTGTGCTTCTGTTGTTAATGGAGACTTTATACGTAATTTCTGCATTGTATCTTAAGTGAGGAGACTTTGGCTGGTGATTACTGATGTTAATACACGTGCTCTTCTGAGCACACTCAGGAAAATAAACAAACCAACTGTACCACATAAATTAGCAAAGGGATAAGTCAAATTGTGTGGAGCATTGACCTATTTTGATTTTCCTCAGCAGGGTAATTCTAATCAGTAGACCGTTAAAATAGTATATGTGTGGACTAGAAGGCTCAAGAAACAACTGTACAGTTAGGATCAATGTATTCATACTAGGTAACGTAGATGTCTCCATCAGCAGTAAAAATAGAAATTCATTTCTGAAGAAGCCTGTTTTCCATTCTTCATCGTAGTTATCCTCATTTCTTTAAATCTTGCACTTAAAAATAAGATTAAACACAGTGTTCACGTTTTCTTCTCATTTCCTAACTGTTTTCTTGTTTGACAGCATTTGTGTAAAAAGTCCTTTTCAAGTAGTAAATTATTTTGGATAGAAAGTATCCCACCTGAATTCATTACATGCTGGCAGTTTAGATAAATGGATATTATGATTTCAGCATATTTTGGCCCAGCACCACTGTGCCTCTTTGCAAATGTCTAAGAAAGTGATAATATTCCTATCAGTTTCAGGCTGCTAAAGAAAAAAAATGGGGTAGAATTTCTTATTTATATTTATAGGATGCCTGTGGGGAAGACAGCAATGCTGTATATGGCAATTTGTGTGGACATGTGGTGCTAAACATATATTAAAAAAAGATAACAGACCTTTTGACATTTCTTTGTAGAAATGTGGAAGAAAAGCCAGAGTAAATCAGTAATTGACAACTATGCAGGAGATGCATTTCCAGATTTCTTTCTAAAGAAATATTTCACAAACTTACAATTCCTTTCAAAGTTGGTAATCCATCTTTAATTATTTTGTTGATTTCATAGTTGTATTTTACAAGGTTGATGTAATGTCTGCTTGCTGCCAACATTTGATATGGACAATCCACTTTGTCATTGCTTTGATGAAACAGCAAGCTGCTTGTAGTTGCAGTACATTTTTTTTTTCTTTTTTTTGGCATATGTGTGTGAACTGAGCATGGGTAAAGGCTTATCAGTCGCTGAATGCCATAGCTTACCAGCAAGATATGTGGGGAGCTGCCAGTTTGTACCACTGAAAGAATGGGAAGCATGTTCAATATAGTTAAATTGATGGGTGTTTAAAGGTGCCCAGTTCTGTGCAGCTATTTATTTTCCTACCTTTTGAGTAGGCTTTTATTACCACCACACACACAGTGGAGGGCATTATTTTACTACCATGCATTCATTTAAAATGAATTTGGTTTTGCAAGCTGCCGTTCGGCCTGTGGAGTGCCTGGTTTCTCTCTTCAGGGTGAGCTAGGACAAGCTGCTCCGTAGTCTTGCAGGGTCCGAGCGCAGTGATGGCACCCCGCTGTGGTGACCAGCCACCCTCACAGCAGTGCTATACCCCCCTCGCTCAGGCGGTGCCACCATGCGTGGTGTCCAGAAGGTGGGATGCATGAGGGACTTCTCCTCACTGAGTGAAGTCGGTGGCTGTGAAGTCTGCGCTTTGGGATTCATCTATATTAAAGCTGTCCTAGCCTGGACAGGCATCTCTGTGGCATGACTGCCTTCAAGCATCTGTGTAATCCCAGTCGAGATTGCTTATGTTTAGTTATGCGGAGAATCACAGAATATTCTAAGTTGGAAGGGACCCATGAGGATTATTGAGTCTAATTCTTAAGTGAATGACCCATGCAGGGATTGAACCCATGATCTTGGCGTTCTTAGCGTGATGCTCTAAGCAACTGAGGTAATCTCAGGGTATCATACATGACTACCTTCTTGAATCCATTCCTGGCACTAAAGGTTGCCTTCAGACAGGTTTCTGCCAGTTTGCAGTGAGGAGAGGGAGATAATAATGTTTAATTTGTTACCTTTTCTTTATGGAGGTGGGGCAGTGGGGAAGTGTTCCAACTTCACTGTTGCAGAGCAGATAAAGAGATTTTGTTGGTTTTTTTTTTCCCCACTGGTAAATGCAGTACGTGGAAATTGTTATTTAGGCCAGTTGCTGTGGAGGAGTTTAGGTTACTATGCAAAGCAGTGTTTATTAATGCCATTTGCATATTGAACTAAAAAGTGTGATGCAATTAAAATTCCTAACATTGAGGACTAGCCTAATCTTTGAGGGGAAAAAAACCCCAGGAGTGTGCACCCGTGCACCCACATGCAGACACAAGTGGCAAAATCTTTCTATCTGTAGAAGGTCCTTCTCTTAAACCCTTTTTCTTTTCCAGAGGCAAATCAGTGAACTAGAGAAGTAGCGACAAAGTATTTCTGCGATGTGTGATGAAGCAAGTGGGTATAAAGGTTTTGTAAACACTTTGCAAGGTATAGAAGGTCAATCTACCTACTCTATTGTGTTACACAGAAGTATTTCAATGAATGCCCTGGCCAACAAAGTATACTAGAAATGCCAAAAACATTTAGAAATAATGTACTGCTGCTCTTAGGGTCCTTGGAATTTAGGTTGCACAACACTGAATGATATGGGTGGCATTTGACTGTTCCAATGGAGGATCCTACTTTCTTGTTTTAAAAAAAAGAAATCCTTTTCTGGTGTTTACATCTTTAGTGTTGATTCAGTTTGGATTATATTTCTTTCATGATAAAGTATGTATAAACATTTTAAGTAGGTGTGGCACACTGTCAAGTGTTTTCATTATTTGGATGATAGGTTTGAATATCTATTCCAAAGTATCAGTAGGCACCTGCAGAAGCAAAGTGGGTATGTAGCACCTGAACACATTCCGATTTGTGCAATTAAAGCAGTTTACAGAGTGAGAAAGAAAAGAATATCACATACTGAGGTTTGATGTCTTTTTCATGGTGAACAAAAGAGGTTTGATTCTTTCACTTCAAGTTTAGCCTAACTATTGTGTAGGGGAGGAGGTTTAATGAATCATTGTTTAACTTTGATACTGCCAAGTATTTGACCATTAAATAGTCTGAAATGTGTACATAGCACTTTGGTGACAGACCCTTATTTAGCTGTGATTAATTGGCATTAAATAGTTATTTAATTACTTTGGAAGAAATCTAACTACAGTGTGTGTTCTGATTAAGTTATTTGATGTAAAAACAAATACAGGACTGCTGAAGAGAGCACGTCCCCTTTTTCAGCTTGCTACTGACACTGCACACCAAGTGGAAGTCTGTGATTAAAATAGCAGATACTATTCACCAATTTGGATGCTGTTGTAACATTCACATACTTTGTTCTTGATTTTGTAGAAGACTTTTTTTTGTTAGTGGTTTCATGAAATAGATTTAGTATTTTCTTTTTAGTTTTTGTAGCTGGGATAAGTAAAGGATGTAGGTCTTAAGCGAGCTTAAAAATTTTTGCGAATTTGAAAGACTGGACTAGATCTAAGAATTACTGTTTCCTGGCAGGTATCTGTTTCAGAGATGCTTACTTGAGGAATTTGAGGTTTTTGGAAATGTGAAGTATTGGGAAAAATGATGCTGATAGTCTGTAAGTTTAGGAGAGAAGGGTATTTAATGTTTTGGAGAGAAAAATAATTTTTGGGTGAGGGGGCAGGTAAATTGTGCAGCTTCTGCCCTTCTGGGATAGCACATGCAACAGTTTCTGTAGTATGAAGAACCATCCTCGAAAGTTAGGTTTGCAAATGCTGGTAGAAACTGTAGTCATAACTCTAAGTATTTTGAGTCCTGACTTTTGTGTCTGGAATGTTTTCTCTTGCATGCTTAATAATGCATGAGCAAGCCACTAATTTACTGTGCTTCCAGTAAGTGGAAACAGTTGTTTCTCCATACCTTGCGAAATAGACCTCATGTACCTGTAGACATCCTTATAAATGTAACAACTGCTCTGGATGCAATACCGTAATGGCTATGGGGCATTTTGTGGATATTTCCAAAGCATAGTACATTTTCTTGGAGGTGCATTTCTGTCTCGGCTTTATGGTGAAGGAACTTTCTTGCTTTAGTGGGTTACCGTGGCTTCCTTCTGTGTATGACATGCTAAGTTAAATGCCCTTTCAGTTATATCCATGTGAACAGGATCTGAAATATAACTCCAGACTTCTGTTTTCTCTTGTACAGTCACTGAGGTAGTAGAATTGAAAAACAGCAATGACAAAAATAAGCTAAGGGTTGTGGCTTTGTTGCTTGATTTTAGCTGTAGAAAAGCATTGATGATCACTGGATAAACATTACAGGAGGCAGATGTGGACCTGTTATCAAGAAGCAAAGTATTTTCCTAGCCTTAATGACTTCAGGTGTCATGTTCCAGAATTTCTGTGTGCAAACACTAAATAGATTAGTTTTTCAGTAAGTAGAAAATTTAAAAAAATTATGTTCTACTACCAGAGATTCACTTGTATGTTTTTTTGGGAAGGAGATGATTATTGTTGCCACCATTTAAATTGCTTTAATTGTATCAGGTGGACAGTTTTCAAGGTTTGCCTTTTTCATATACCATTTCTATTGTTCACTCAAATTTTAGTCAGTGTCAGTTTGTAGAATTACTGTATTCACGTTTTGAAGAGGATTTAGGCAGATTAAAAGACGTTTTCATGTTTTATTGATAACATCAGATTAATTTCCACTTTCCTAATGGCAGCTCACAGCTCTGTCAAAACAGAGGTGCTAGAAACACTGTTATACTTAACAATTCCATAGGGCGATTGCAAAAAAATAGAATTTTGGCAATTAATTGGCAGTGTGATTACCAATGGGAACTGGAGCAGTTGGTGGTTAGTGGATACATGGAAGAAGTAGTAAACCCAGGGATTACCAAGGACCAGTCAGGTGGGCTAAGTTTTCTGTCATGGCCACGTTCCTAAAGAACTTCACTGGAAGAGATACTGCTGTGGAGGAGAACATTGCCACAGTCACTCATAGTGTGCAGTCTGAAGGCAAGTATTCTGCAGCTCGTATTTATAATCTATGCCAGGTTTTGGGGTTAGATAGCATCAGGACATATATGTATCATGCTTGCAGCCTAGAACTCTCCCGATTGCAACGGAGGATTGGACATGCCCTTAATAACATGCTATCACTTTTGGTCAGCCCTGAAGTGGTCAGGCAGTTGGACTAGATGATCGGTGTAGGTCTCTTCTTACATTCTATTCTATCAATTGCTGAAAAAATCCAGAACCAAACCCCATACTCAAAATCTGCAAATTTCTCTATGAGCAACCTAAACAGGTGAATCTTCACTGGAATTCTCAGGGGAGGGAAGTGACTGCTGAACTCAAAGATACTGCTGAAACTGAAATGACCAACAAGTTAAATCTCTTTCAACACCAAGCCTGTAAGGCCTTGTCCATATTGTACAAAATGAAAGTAAGCACGGTGCTTTTACGGGAACAAGTTTGGATGCGCTCTTCCACTTGGAGGAGGAGGGAGATGATGAAGGCATTGCTTGATTCCTCGAGGTGCCAGCGTTGGCCTGACCTGTGCTATGGCCGTGGAAAGTAGCCAGCCTGAGTGACCTTGCTGCCTCCTGGCAGTGTCACATGGGATGGCCTTTCTGCAATAGCTTCTTATAGAAGTCTGAAACCACTACAAATAAAATTTACTTGGGGTTAAGAGGCAAAGGGTGATTCCCATGCTGAATTAAGGTGGGGTTTGCTTGCTATGGAAATAATCCTTTACCCTTGCATATGACTTGTCATTGGTGGGACTCACAGCTTTTCATGGAGGGGCTTAGCACTGTCACCTCTCCTTGCTGTGCTCCTTGCTCTGTAAAATAAAGTGAAGTCACTCAGAAGACAAGTGACAAAGCTGTGAATAGATTTCTAATACCCTGAGCCCAATCCTTTATGCTGTCTAGTGTCCCTTATCTGCCCCTCCTGGACAGCCTGCTAAGGAAAACCCTGTCAGAAGGAAGCATTTAACCTCTATGAATGACTTTCTTTTTGTCAGTGAAGTATTGGTTCATTTGAAAATAACCTGGAATGTGATATTTAGGGATATTAAGAAGTCTTAGTTACAGCATGTATGCAGCATGTGCTAGACCAGCCTTCTATGGCCAGTCTCCATGTAGGGGAATCGTGGGAAAAAGAAACTAAAAAAAAAAAATTGCCACGGACTTCCTTCTGATATATCTACCCCAATATGAAATAAGTGAAAGGGAACATGCCCACATGCCATTCCCTATAGAAACAGATGAAAGAGATTTGTCTGAGTCTTGTGCTGCTGTATACCCTTCCTCTCTATGTACAAAGCCTAAAATAGGATGAATTCTGCTGCTGTCTGCCTTAAGTAGCTGCCTTTCGCAGTGGTAAAGTACTGCAGAACAAGCTGTTTGCCACCAGTATCTCTCTTTGGAGTCATGTCCCAGACCCGAGGAGAGGATTTTTTGTGTATTGTTTGGTGTAGAACAGAAATTCTCTTAAAAAAGAAATTAATACTACGCATCAAAATTTGTAATTCCAAGAGAGCTGTGAGCAGAAAACTAACATAATGGTTGCTACAGAATTGATTTCAGTATCTCTTATCTCTAAATTATGTCTCCCCTGCACTCCATGGAAACTTTAAACTTAGCTGCTTTCAGTTTAATGAGCTCCTTTGAAAAGGAGAAAAAAAAAAGTCTTTTGTTGCCAGTGCAGTGAATGTGTTTGTACCAGTTAGAAGTAATAATTGAATCAAGATATATGCAGATAAAAAAAGCAATGTGAATACATGTATGGGCATTACACACCTTAGAAAAGGCCAGATTCCCATCCTTGCCATAGTTTCTTTCTTGGTGAGTAGAGATATTGATTAATAGAGAAAGATACTAATCCACTTATGGCTGGCAGCGTTGTGACTTTAATTATTAAAGAAGTCTTGATATAACTGATTTTTTTCACTCAAGTAGAACTTGGGAAAATAGAGAAATGTAAATGCTTCACTGACAGCAGATTAAAAATCGTTTTATTAGCTTTAATAAAGATCAGTATTGTCAAGGTTTTGAATAAGTATAAATGTAAGACTACATGAATGCAAATCTATCTCAAATTTTACTTTAGAAAAAGCTGCAATTGGAATCCACATATAATGGTTGAGAGGTGAGAAAAAAATGCTGAAAAAGATCAGTTAGATCAACTACGATCTGTCTGAGACATGCGTGCATTAGCGAGTTTCAGTCAAGGATAGGAGCAGATTCTGGCTGGTGTTACTTGATGAAACTTGCATTGTTGTCTGAACTGTAACCTTTACCTGCACATGTTGAGCATAAAAAAAGTATGTGTTTCACCTGTTAAATTGTGGTGACATGTTATCTTCAAAGCCCATTTTAATTTTTTTCTAGCTATTTAAGTAAAGGTTTTATATTTGGGTAAAAGGCATTTGTAAAAAGGTATTCTTCTTCAAAATATATTGTAGTGGTTTTAAGAGATTCCCTTCATGGTGATTTCAAAAATTGTCTTTTTATCTTTAGATTCCAGCTGTTTTCTTTTAACTGTTTCTGAAATGGTAAAACACAGTATGTTTAAGATGTTTTGATCTTTTCAAGAATTATATTTACTTCCCTTTTTTTTATCTTCTCCAACCCTGTTTCTGTAGGAAGAATCTTAAATCGTTTCTCCAAAGATATTGGTCACCTGGATGACTTGCTTCCCTTGACATTTTTGGACTTCGTGCAGGTAATTCAGTTGCTAATGTCAAAGACTTTTACACTGCATTCTGAATTTAGATTCCTGTATGCTTTGCTGAATATCAGCTATTTGTCACAGATGTAGCTGAGCTGAATGAAAGTACTTGTTTGTGAAAGAAAGGTGTGGTTGAAATTTAACATGTCAGTAAAAAGCTAACATGAGTAATAACTGGCAGGTAGGGGTGGCTCTACGCAGGTTGCTATTATGTCAGGATTTCAGTTCATAGTAGCTACATGCTTGGTAAATTGCTCCTGATTTGCCTCCAAGCATTCTGGCAGGCTTATGGCTGTTATAAGAAATATGTCCATAGTAAAGAAACAATCAACTCACTTAAAAAGATAGCACAGATTAACCTAATTACATGTCTACTTCCACAAAGAATCAAATGCTTACCACACCATTTTGGATTAAGATAGGTGTGGCTATTTACAAAGAAAAGATTAGCAGTAATAGGGTGACTATAACAGCCTTAATAGGAACAAGTGAAATAAGTTGCTGTAGAAAAGAATGATGGACAAAGCGTTGAGATTTTGATGATGATGAAATTATAAAGGATTATATATGATATCAAGGTAATGTTTCTGTTGCAGTTGCTATTAATCCTCCTTGTAAAAAATCGCAGAAGGATAAATCTGCAGAAAATGATCGTACTGTTTGAAAATAACATACGTCACAGAATACACAGAATCGTGGAGACTAGAGAAAAAAAAAGACAGTGGGTTATCTGGATCCACTTAGTTGATCACATCTGTCATGCTCTCAAGTCAAAAATGTTTCCTAAGGTGCTATTGCTAATGGTGCTTCATCTCTTAGAGATAGCTTATTCGGGATCTAAACCTTGTTTTGACTTCTTTAAAAAAGAAACAAAACACATTTCAGGTTGAGCAGTTTAATCATGTTGTCCTTGCTGACCTCTTGAAAATAGGGGAAAAAAATTATTCCAGTATATTATTCCCGTAAAAACACTTCTTAAGATAAAGTCTCTTTTCATAGTTTAAAAAAGTTGTTGAAATTTTCAAAGCATTGCACTACCACGTCACTTTGGGGAAGAAGGGAACGTGTTGTATTTTACCTATCAATTAAAGCAATTGTGGTTTTTTCTGAGTTAGGGAGTTGCTTATAGTGAATATTAGAATTTTTAATTCATAGGCATTTAAGACCTCGCCAAATTCTTCCTGAAAGTGCGGTATAAACATCTTTCTATAGAAACTACTAATTTTTTACTGCTTGTACAGATTGCAGATTTTTTTCAGTCTCTTTTATTAGGCAGAATATCTTACTTTATTTCAACTCTCTTGAGACTATACATATGCGCCTTTCTTTTTGACTAGAAGCTCAAGTTATCCTGTGGTCCTTATCCTCTTCTCTTAGGATAGGGTTTACATCCACAACTTAGAATAGGGTTTACATCCACAAAGTCACACCCATTTCTTCTGCATAGTGTCCTTGCCCATTGGACTAGAGGGGTTTGTATGTGCATAGGTTCGTCCCCGTTGCGGCAGACTGCACTGTGTATGTTTGTACTATTGTTCTGCTCGTGACCAGAGCATCCCCTGGGTCCTGTGATCTGGAGATAAAATGATTAACTGTTTTCCTTAGTTCCGTGCACTTACAACAATGTGAGAATTGTGTTGCAAGACCACTTGCATGGTGTTTTTATAGCAAGAAACTGAGTGGGTGTTTTGCATGCCCTGGCATGTGGTTTAAAGGCATGCGGGGTTGTCTGAGGATACAAAATTTCCTGGGAAAATGTTACAGAAGTCTGCGAAAGCAGAGGGAGCCAAAATTGGTGTGATCTTGTCCATACTTCCTTTTGGGAGCAGACCCTGAAGCAAACTGTCTTGAGAACTGCACTGTCTTATTTTTGACAGAACAAACTGATTTGCTTCAAAAGAAAGCTCAGAAAGTATCTAACCTGTATGCATGTCACATACAAAGGACCGAATCTCCTACTAGCAGATTGGAAAACCTAGTTATTTTACCAGTGTGTAGATACTTAAGGCAGTGTGTGCTTTCCAGAACTTAACTGGTTTGGATTGAAAGTGAAGGCTGTTTCTGTAGATGTCATTGTTTTCTTCTTTCAAGCTCCTACTGTAAACTGCATTTTGTAAACATATTCCTTCATGTTAATTAATATATGCATTTCTTTTCAATTGGCTATTGAATTATTTCTCAAATTCTGAAGTTTGTTTTTAAGTGAAAAGTTTTTCTTTTCCAAAAGGTAAAGTAGATTTTACAAGTCCAGTACACTATTAAAAAGATACTATGTTTTAGAGCTTGCTTGTTCTATTTGGCATCAGAAAAGAAAACTTGCAGTCTTACTGTTGATTAATAATGCATTGCTATACATAAGAAAAAAGCACTTCCTTCTTCGCAGGTTTTCTAAAACTTTCTATTCTTGACCAGCAGGCTTGTTGGTTAGTGAATGCCTTTTGAAATTCAATAGCAAAGGTGTATTTATTTCTGACGAAGCACAGATTTTTACAAAGGATAACTGTTATCAATTATGATAGAGATCTTTTGTCACTTGTTTTGTTTGCAGGTGTCTTTTATAAGGCTTCTTATAATCCCTTCAGGAAGAAATATTTTCTCCTTTCTAAAAACAGTATTAGCTGAATATGAAAGCTCTGATCCCAGCCACTATTGTTGATTCTTTGAGAGACATTTCCCAACATTCATTGTTTAAATGGTTGTCAGGAGGAATCAAGTGAAACTTAATAAACAATGCAGTAACTGGTTCATCTTACTTTTTGTGTAGAGGCTTTTCTTGAGCGGATTTGCACTGAAGAAGTGGTTGTTTTTCAGAGTTATTGCTAGGATCATTGTGAAGCATTCCACCCTTTTACTGTATTGGCAAGTGAGTGTATAATTTCAGCACAAATAAACACAATGTGATTGGACACCCAAAAACTACAGTTATAAGACCATTTAAATACCGATAAATAAATAGTACAGTCTTCTAGTTTCAAGAACTTCATAATTACACTGAGTACAGATTTTTAAGCAATGCTAAAAATCAACAATATTCTTTTTAGAGTGCCTAATAAGATTTATACACTGCACTACAGCCATAAAGAGCACCATTAGTCTAGACAGCTATACTGGATGAAAATTAATTCCTAGAACTGAAAGACTTGAATTTTTTACGTCTTCCATTGAGTCGAAGGAGTCAGTTTTCTTCAAGATGGTGGATAGTCACTGTACATGTATTTCTTAAAGCAAAAATAAAAGGTATGTGGCAAGCACAGAAGCACATCATAGACCTTGTGTATTCTTTTGAAAACCTGATTAGATTTTACAGAACTGTTGCTTTTCAGTACCTCCCAAAGCAGCAACTCTCACCGTGTTTAAAGTTTCCTGCCATCTTTTCTTTCTTTGGTTTGAAGTGGACCAAAATATAGCACAACTGTCTTGAGACTGGAGGCCGGAGGGGCAGTCTTCACTTGAAGGAGACAGCAATTTTTTTTCTTCTTACGAATTTTAACAGCATGTCAGACATTTCATATTAGTGCAGTTGACTTGTCTCTTTGTGGAAATTACTGCTGTATCCACAAGGTTTATAAATTTAAAATAAGTGTCTTATATGAGAACATATTTACGGCTAAGTTTGACTACACGGCTGTTGAACAGAACTCTGTGGGTAGATGTAAAAAGAAACCAAATGTTCGACTATCAAGATATCTTTAATTTTATATTTACAGACCAGTTCAAAACTCATTAAAGTAGAAAATAAACTTTACAGTCTGCAGTCTAAGCCTGGGCCTTATCTTCTGTAATGGATTCTGACTGACCATGAGGTTCCGTACCTGCTCTCCTAATAAATAAAATAGAAAGCAATGCTGTGTTCACTATGTCACTTGCCATTTCTACCAAGTATGGCACTAAATATGTTTGTAAAATCAAGTAGTAATTAATGTTTGTTGGTTGATTGAGGTAGTAAAAAACTGAATGAACTTGTTTGGTGAAGATGATGGTGATGGGGGTTGTAATCTTGAATGTTTTTAGTTAGTTAGCCTCCTTAGCCTCAGTTCTGCATCGTGCTTTCTTTTTCTTAACGCAAGTTATGGATTCTGGCAGGTGTTTTCCACCTAAGTTGCAATCTCCTCAGGTAAAGGATGACTTGTGTGAAGGCCATTACAGTGCTTTAAAACTTTCAAAGAAGGTTTAAACATCTACTTCCTTTAGATATATATGCTTTATTTATTTATCTGTTAGTTGAATCAGTGACAGTCCTGACAGGAACCTCAAAGAGCTAACCAAATGCAAATGATTGCAGAAATGCTTTTTTTAGTTGGTACCAACTTGGTCATCCTATAACCAAGTCAGAAGGCACTTAAGGAAGTGAGGTGCTATTTAGGATGACAGGGATTTTAGTACTTAATTTTCTTAGGCTCCTCTGAAAATACCAGCTGATTTTCTCAGTGTTATAATCAACTATTGTTCCTCCTCCTGCCTTAAACTCTGTGGGAGAACAAGGTGCTGTTGAGGTGGACTTCACTGGTAGGTGTGGGATTTGTAGTTTAGAACCATAGAATGGTTTGGGTTGGAAGGGACCATCTAGTTTCAACCCCCCCACCATGGGCAGGGTCACCTTCAACTAGACCAGATTGTGTAAAGCCTCGTCCAGCCTAGCCAGCCTAGCCTTACGAGGGACATCCACAACTTCCCTGGGCAAAAAATATCATGAGTAAAATGCACAGCAGTGTTTAGCTCAATGCAGCACAAATAAAACACAATGCGCTAATTGGGGAAAAGGTCAGCCAAGGAATAGAATAAAACAATTTAATGATGGGAGTTAAAATTCCAATATATTTAATAGTGTTTTATGCACATTAGCCCAGGTATTCCTAAGTGGCTAGTATTTTGGATACTATATTTTTGAGAGCTCATCAGAGGCTTCTTTTTTAGTATCTGAATCTCAGTTTGACTTGAGATAGATCTGCAGTCTTAACATCTTTAAACTGTGGTCTCAGATGATGCAGGATGGGTACCCAAGCTGATAAACTATGGCTTGAAAATTGTATCTATAAACTGATTGAATACATAGGATGGTGAAATATATTTCAGACTTTCTTTTGATTTTGTAAATTATTTTGATGAATTTTAAAGAGATGGTTTTCTCTGTAGTTCCTTGCCCTTTTAATTCTTCGGGGATCTTATTACTTGTTAACAGAGTTGATTTTCTGCTTTAGTTTCTAGTGAACTTGAGTAATTAATGTGATGGCCCCTTCGTTTTGATTTCTTGCCCTATGTTAGATTGGGGGGGGTAAAAAAATCATGATCTGTTTTGTTTTTAGAGAATGCTGTGAACATGTGAACTATCTGCATCTGCCCTTGAAAAAGGGCAGTGATTTATTGAGGAAAACTGAATTGCAAACGCTTTTCCTCCCCAAAATCAACAGCTTGACTGAGTTTAAATAACTGACTTTTCATATCCTTTCATCACACACAAAGACCTAATCCTGAGACTACTTGAGCCACCAATGTAGGCTGTGGCTGAGACCACCACTGAATGTGCCATTCCCTTCTCACTACACACAAAACACATTGACTGCAGCTTTATGAAGTGAAAATACTGAAGAATAGGAAAATGTGAAGGAGGTGTCCACAGTCATTTCTTTAAAAAAAAAAGAAAGGAAAGGGAAAAAAAAAGCTGCTGCATCTGGATATTAGGAACAAAAAGTGCCTCAGACTGGAATAATAGCTTGGGTCACTTGCTTTCGTATGTGCACAAGAGTGGAACTGCCATTCCTTGTTTCAGTACCACTGACCCCTGCATTTTATTGTGTGAAGATGTCAGGGAAAGTGTGTAGAAGGAATTCCAGGATCTTTTAGTTTAACAATGACATTGTTATTTTGTGGTTTCTGTGAGAGGTGGGATTCCTGAGGGGTTTGTTGTGTTGTTTTTTCCAGTTTGGCCAAGTTTTGGATGTATGCATGTGTGAGTTTCAAGAGATATTTTTATTTGTTAAAGAATGGTTCTTTCTGCATGTTTGCATGTGTATTTAAAATATGATCCTAAATACATTGTGAGAAAATAACCAGTGATGGGATCTATGTTAAATGTCAACCTATTCTCTTTAGCCTGGTACATAGAGCAGACCTGTGTCTTGGAGACACTTTTTGGCTTATCTTCTGCTGAATCATGGTAGTTTTGCTGTGCTGAGGTTTAAATGAAAAATAAATAAATTAAAGAAAATCACAACAGTTGCTTGTTGACACTTGAGTACTGAAACCTTACAGAACCTTTCCTCTGTTGAACTGATATTCTAACTGTACTTTCCCAAGTACTGCATACTACGGTGCATCTGGCTAGTCCATAATGAAAGACAAGTTAAAACCTAAAGAAAAATAATAGGGATATATTTTTTTTCATTAGTTACTTTTGAGCACTAATTTCAGGAAAGGTTAAAATGATCATTACAGTAAAACCCTAAATTTTGCTATGGTCATGCGATATATGTATGTGCTTTCTGTTTTGCTGTTTTCTTTGAAATAAACCCCACTGTGTTGTTAAAAACAAACAAGCAAATGAAAAAAAAAAGAGTGGGAGGTAGTGGAGGAAGAGGAAGCTTGGGTTGCATTTGTTTCTCCAAGACCAACATGCAGGAGCTGTGAGTTTAGCACAGACACTTGTCTAAATAATGCAGTTTTTTATTGACCTTTCATTCCCCTGTCCTTGAATGCCTTGATTGTTAAATCTCAGTAGCCAATTAGTCTTGTTGATGGTGACCAGCAGTGGGAGATAATCTGTGCCAAAGCTATTGCTGTTCTTTACTTTGTACCTGTCATCCCATTGCTTTGAAAGTGAGTGTCTTGCATCATACAGGCTGCATATTTACTCAGATTGGTGATATGTGTATAGGATAAAATGTGTAAAGTCTGGAGTCACCGCTAGTGCGTGAATTCCCATTTATATATGGAGCTTGATTTTCTAGGGAAGGCTAAAGGGTTGTTCTTACTATAGTGGTTATATATACCCAGCCCAGTCCTTTCCATCACTCCATTTTTTTTCTTTTCTATTTACATTTGTATGTAGAATTTTTATAAGAACTGGTATGCATGCCATTCTCCACACATTAGTGTCAAGGCAACTGATATCACTGCAGTAACAAAACTAATTTGTATAGAAACATAATGTAACTGTTTTAATACTTTGGGGGATGTATTTACTTAGTGTTAATAAAATTTGAATATATAACCCCTTATCTGACATAGGAAAGAAGATAAAATAATACTGAAAATGTGATTTCATTGCCTTTTTGTCATCTTGTCTCCTTTACCACTTTGCTTGTTTTTCTTAACTCCTTTTTTTCCTTTTAGTTTTTGCACTTCTCCATTTATATGGTAAATGTAGATAATACTTTTGTACTGGGCTGTTCTTTCATTTTCTCATTTAAATGTGGCATATGGGTGTTTTGAATTTAGAGCTCTGAAAAATAAAGCTAGTTTTCACTTAGTGGAATTCTGTCTTCTTTTTCTAGAGCACATGAGCATTGTGAGATGCAGTCTTTCTCTTACTTTATCTAACATTTTGAGTAGACTGATGCTTAGTGGTAGTTGTTCTTGCAGTATTTTGGTATGTTGGACTAGAACCTGTAAATAAAAAATTACAGTCAGGTTTAAATCATCTCTTCTCCAAATTGGCTTCTCTGTTCTCTTTTCTTTATTACTTTCAATACACTTTCAACTACTAGAAAACAGGGTAGTTTCATGGAAGTCCAGTGATATGCCCCTTGTTCAGTGTGGTTTGGCTATTTCCCCCCTTTTGGTTAAGGTAAAAGTTCCAGAAAGAGATTCCGTTTATCTGGGGCTCTTCATATCTTTTGGAAGGTATTTTCTTGTTTGCTTTTCTTACTGTGAAAGAGGGCAAAGAAATATTCTGATGTAAGTGAACTTATGTTCTGCAGTTTTCTCCTTTTCCTTTTGGTCTATCTTTCTATATATACTACTGCTGTTTTTAGTGCCAAAGTGGGATTTGTTATTGTTTATAGGCATTTCCCTGCCTTTGTAAGCATTATTGTAAGGTATCACATCTGTAGCTCAAACTGATGATTAGTTTTAGGACCTGAAAATCATTAACATTTCTAACACTTCACAGTAGCTAGAAATATTTTAATTCTCCTGTCAGTCATAGTGTAACAATCCTGTTCCAAATGGTGATAAGTACAAATCTTCTAGATTGCCTTAAACTACTGATATACTATAGATACGACAGTGTCTGCTTACAAACAAATTATGATTTTACTGTTCGGCAAAAGGACTGGAGATTTCACTTTTGATTCAAGAAGGAAGGACAAATTTGGAGTAATTTGAATTACTAAACCATACAGCTGACGTGTGTGTATGTGTTAAATCATTATGCATACTTATGCCCAAACAAACATGTGGGACAAGGAATTATCTTTAGCAAAATAAGACTCCATTTCACAGAAATGTGCTGCCAGGGTTATGTGTGCATCTGCACAACATAAGAAGTTTTTTCTTGCTGAAGCCAATACTGTGGCTACTTGGTGAACTCTTCAGCTGATTTGAAAATTCCAGGCAATTTTGTTCATTAAAAGGTAGATACTGCCATATGGGCAGTTTTATACAACAAAAGATGAGAGTTCAGCTCTGGTAACTGAATCTCATATGTCTTTGGGAAGCTTATACCTCTTTGTGTTACTTCTATGTTACAGGACATTTATCATTTTTAAAAACTGATTCATTTGGATTGCACTTGTGGAATACAAAAATCTGTGTATTTAGAAAGGCTCTTTCAAGGGCTTAATGGTATCTATTCCTGCACTGTAGAAGAATAGGATGCTGAGTGATTGCATTTTTTCCACAATCACATCCCTAAATCTTTTTCTTTCTGTTTTTCTTAATGGGTTTGGAAATCAGTCTAATGTTTAAATAAGCAGAGCTCTCTTACTATGAAAGTCACTTGTATGCTAAAATAATGGGTTGAGATTCTTCCCTTCTAAAACTGCTGGCTTTGGTACCTAATTCAGTTGTCCACCCTTCTGTCAAACACAACATAATATCTAGAAAAATAATTTTTCATTTTTCTCACCGATAGAGAGTCTGGATTTTGGTATCAGACGTGGTATCAATTACTTACATTAGTAAGTGTTCCTTCATTGATGGTTTGTGATAAATAAACTTCTAAAAAGTCTTCCTGATTGTTTACTGCATATTTGTAACAAATTAGGAATGAGCACACGTTTACCATAGTAAATAATGTTTAATCTCTGCCAAGGAAGTTTCTTTTTACTCACTGGATTCTGTACATGCAGAGAATGGCTGACCTGGGTGAAACCTGGTGGTGGTGGTGAGAGGCTGGTGCTGATTCATTAAAATATGGTTGCTGAAAGCATCAGACAACTGTTAAGTTTCCTGGAGCTGAGTGATTACTCGACATAATGTAATACTGAAAAATTAGGAGTCAAGAGTTTACTTTGAATGGGAAAGTAGTATTTTATGGTCCTATTAGAGTGGCAAAGCTCTGGGGAAGTTAGGAAAAATAAAACGAGGATAGGTTAAAAAGCATTTTTTGCGTGTCTGCTATGAAAGAGTGTGACCAGAAAGAAAGAGAAGGTAGTTTTATTTCTTAGGATAGCTGATGCTGTAGTCCTTGATATTTTTCATAGTTTGCATTTAGCTGAGGCAGAGGGGCTGCTGTTTACAGAAATATGAGTAGTACTTCATTCCACCTAAAAATAAATACATGAATAGCATATTCTTAAATAGCATGAACAAAAAGTAAGATGCTTAAAAGCTTGTACTTTGTGTAAGGCTGAACAGCTGTGGTATGGAAGAATTGATACTCTCTTTAACAGAAAAGTCCACAGTTCAAATGTAGCACAAAGCTTTTAAAATTGTTGAAAGACCCAGAATTGACTTCTGGTGAAACAGTTAGACTTGGCTGAGCAGAAAAGGTCATGGAGTTGAAAATGAGGAGGTAAAAGAATGCATTGCTGTGGGAATCTTGAAGCAAGTGGAACAACCAGCAAAGCGATCGCACTTGGCAATGGTGGTGGATATTGGAGTCACAAGCCACCTAAAGTAATATGATGGAAAAGGGGTGCTTTCTGTTACCTGAGGAGTAACTCTGGGAGTGTTGGGTGATGCCAGACATTTTTCTGCATTGTTTCAGGCAGGTTCTGGCAAGAGCTGTCAAGAAAGCAAAGCATGTGTGTGTGCGTGTTCTGCACTTGCTGATTAATGCTGTTTCCTCAAGCTGCCATGTAAAATTGTGCTTGGCATCTGAGGTGTTCCACAGGAACATATTTGTCATGGTAGTAGTTTATGTGAATAGTTTTTGTGTGTGTACCTTTTTTTCCTTGAGAAAAGAATGGTGTAAGAGTATAGCAAGGGACTATTTACAGGAGAAGTGCACTGCTGAACAGTAAAACATATTAACTGTTTATATTATTTGTACAGGTAGATCACAGTAAAGTTATAAGTAACTCCCTGTAACTTGAGGAAGAAGACCTCTCACTTTTTCTGTAGATCCTCTTTGCAAAGTTGTGCCTTGCTGCCCAAGTCACTGAGAACACTTGGGTGCAGAAGGGCCGAGGGGGCACAAGGTGCAATAAAAAAAAGCACTTGAGAAAATCAGAGGTCCTACTCAAGTTTTTACTGCTTATAAATAGAAAAATATATTGTCCACAGCCATTTACAAGAATGGGTGTTGGCACTGTCGTTCTGTGTGTGACTGTATTGGTTTCCATGTACAGTGGATATGAACAGGAGCTGCGTGGAGAGATGCACAAGTAGAGGCTTTGGCTCTGATAAAAGCTTGTTTTTCGTGGAAAACCTGTATTAGGTGGAAGTAACTTATTACTGTGGCTGAGGGCCCCTGGCAACTGACTTCTTACATGAGTGAAGATAATTTATTATTTAAAGGAAAATAACCTCTCTATGTTGTAGGAATGTAAGATGGAATCTTAAAGGATGAGTATTTTGAGTGTCTGTCAGAATCACCAAGTCCAGAGCTTGATTACATGTTTGTTTCTAAAGCATCAATATCTGGAAGTCCCAGGCAACACATGAACTGTGATTTTTGAAAACTGCTGTTGGGATGAAGTTCTGCATAAGACAGTTAAGCCTCTTGGCCCAGTGTTCCCAGAGAGCCTATTTCTATCCCTTGTTGTAGGGTAAGAGATTACTGATAATAGGATGCTGTTTAAATACAACAGAATGGTGGCAGTGCCAATGTATTAAAGAAAACACCCTTTTTATTATAAGGTCACTTGTTAAAGAACAATTGCACACAGTTCGCCATGACCTCAAACAAATATTAAGGCTTCTCACTTAATGACAAAATGCATGCCAAGTCAAACGAATGAGCATGTTGATGGCACAGAAAACATCTGCCCTGAGGAGCTAAGTACATGCTTGTTTGCTTGGAAAAACCATGATCCAGAAGGACTGTCTTATAGAGATGAGAACAAATGGAAGGTGCTAGCATTAAGGATGTGATTGGAAATTTTGAATACATTTCTGTGGTGCACCTGACAGATGTGTTCAGCCCATTTGCAGTGACATAGTGGTTTAGTTAGGTAACCTCTTATCAACTAATTGCAAATAACAGGATTCATCGGAGAAGAGAGCATCTTGCAGAAGTCGAGGTTGCTGTTTTTGAGGCTTTTAGAGCTGGCAGTATTTAGTTCTTTTTCCTTTCACTCAGTTTATCTGAAATTACAATTTTCATTTCTTCTCCAACTATACCTTTTCTTTACCTTTTCAGTGAATTGGTTGTCTTGTCTTTAAATTCCAAACTTTAAAGTGGATGCACATTTTCCTGAAGCTGAATTAACACTGATTGAGTGCTGTCATTCCTGTCAAAGATTGCTGTCCCTGGTTGCTTCAGAAAAGGACAATGTCTGAGATGTCTTTTAAATATTGTATGTACCTCACTTTCTCTTCTGTACTCATAAGTCTTCATTGCATTTTCACTGAAGACAAATGTGTTCCTGACAGTTTGATGCAAACAATAGTATAAACAGCCATATGTATTTTTTAACTAGTTTCAAAAGAAAACCATAATTTTTTTTTTAGAAAGTAATTTGAAGGCACGACTACTCGCCTTAACTTGGCTGCCTTAAGTGAGTAAAATTAAGTGGAGTTGTTTATGTACTAGGATTACAGTACAAAGATAAAGGGTTTCTCTTTGGATGTTTGCTCTGTTTTTTTTGTAATGAAGGAGAAAAACTGCAGAAAATCTACAATGTGGTTCAGTATGCTCCTCTGGGTGGAGTTGGCCTGAGTGAAATGGTTATTGCTCTGATCTTCTCATTGCAATGTCATCTCTCTAGGGAAGCTCGTCTGCTGATGTGCCAGTGTAACCAGCCGCCTGTGTAGTTGTGCTTTAACAGAGCTGCAGGACAGTCAGTCCAAACTATCTGGTCTGAAAAAGTGTGTTAAAGGAAAAAGCATTCAAGGATAAAGAAAGTGTCAGAACTGGATTAGGGATTGATTGTGCATGCAATTATTTAGCAGGCTCAATGAGAAAAGAATTTTAATCAGGAGTAAGGGAGGAGGAGTAAGGGTGATGCCAAGGAAGTATGAACAGAGCGGGGTTTTGTAGTTTCTTGACCTGGCTTTACTTCAGACAACATAGCCTGACTGAGAGTGGCTTAAGTTAATGCAGTGAAGGTTCAAACTTGACATCCAGGACATGCACCATTGCTATTATTAAATTAATATGGCTTTGTGGCAGTTCCATGGGCTAATATAATCCTTGAGAGTGCATATTAGGATCCATGAAGTAGCATGTGGGAATGGGGTTTGGGTAGCTGTATTTGACTTCTGCTTAAATGTTGGTAAAACCAGTCCTGGAACACTGCAGTTCTTGGGTGGGATTTGACTGCAGATTCAGCCATCAAAATTTAGATATCTGCTTGATGGGCTTTAGATGTTTACTTTGCTGTAGTCAGAGGGCATCTAGTAAATACAGTTAGGGGACTGTAGAGAAATATTCTACCATGTGGTCACTAGGTACACACTTACGGGTTAGATGAAGTCACCATCCCTGGAGGTATTTAAAAGATGTGCAGATGTGGTGCTTAAGGACATGATTTAGCGGTGGTCTTGGCAGTGCTCTGTTAATGGTTGGACTCAATAATATTAAGAGGTCTTTTCCGATCTAAACTATTTTATTACTCTATTCATCACTTTTTAAACTTGTAAGATAGGACAGGAGTTTCGCTATGTAGGTCACATGTAGACTCCCACATTCAGGTTTCCAAGTCTCAAATCCCATCCCCTGGGCTCCATTCATTCATTCGAGATCCTACCAGGTCAGCAGCTGCAAGTCCAGAATAGTGTGGTTCCTATGGTAGTAGGTCCTATACCATTGCTGTCAAACCCATGTGGATGACTTGGAATTGAAAGCCAGAGAGACCCACATGACTGCTTGGTACCCCTTGTTTTTCTGTTATGGAAGAAAATGGAAGACCTCAAACATCTGACACTTTTGAGCTTATTAGAAGGCAGAAAGGTATTTTATAGGTACTTTCAAGAGAAGATAAAGGACTCTTAAGTTCTCACTAGAGCAATGTGCCAGCAGATCTAAGGGGTTCAAAGTGGGTTTCTACATGAAGGTGTGGTGCCTTTTCATCGAAGTACTTAAGCCAAACATGAAATATTGATCTCAGCATATAACTGATACCAAAGAGCAGTGATCTATGGGGTGGAAGGATAGACATTTTTATGAGACATCTTGAACTTTAAATTTTGCTTTGCATTTTTGTTTTGTCAACTTTACTAAATTACTTTGAATAGCTTACAATTTGTCATAAGATTTCTAACCTTATATAAATGGTATAATTTCTCTAACAAAGGGTAAGACTTACAGCTTGTGATAGATGTATGGCATTTGACTTGTAATGGCCATGTTTTTTTTCAGATTTTTAGGGTATTTTTTTCTTATGGTTTCTTTATCTGGCATTAAATGCTTTTCTGTTCTGTGATTGTGGTACAGAAATACCTGTTATTCCTAGATCAAGACCTGTTAGAGATAAAAATTTCAGGATATCACTCTCAGCACCTATAAGAATTATGAATATGTAGGTTGTCAGACGATAAAAGGAAAGAATGTTTTGCAAGTGAATGTCCTATCAGAGCATTAATTTCTCCAGAGGGTTGTAGGAGGCTATGCTTGTTCCAGTAAAAGAGGAGATTTTTAAGTAAAATTAAGCCACAGTAAATGGAGTGACTGACCAAAGCATGAGGAAAATCTCTCAGGACTCTTGCAAGAGCATGACTCAACAGAAACAGCACGTGCTGTTCTGCATTCTAGGGATAGACTATGTGCAGACTGTGTGTGGGAGATTCATCTTTCTCCAGGGAAATGGAAATAAGTTTGAAGGTGGACATTGGACAATGTGTCTCCATTTGGAATCCATGGTCTTTTCCTGGAACCATCCAGATCTTTTTAGTCTCAGTAGCTTGTGCACCTGTTGTCTTTTGTGTAAGGTGACCTTGTTTCAAATACTGTGCAGATAGCTGTAAAATGTAATTCATCAGCTCCTGGTTTTTGGTTTTGGTTGGGTTTTTTTTGTTGTTGTTGTTTGGGGTGTTTTTTTTTTTTTGGGGGGGGTGTTTTTTGGTTTTTTTGGTTTTTTTGTTGTTGTTGTTGTGTTTGTTTTTTTTTTGTTTGGTTTGTTTGGGGGTTTTTTTATTGGGTTTTTTTTGTTTGGTTTTTTTTTTATTTAATTTGACTGTTATTTTCTGCACAGTCATTACATTTTGAATACTAAAATTAAGAAAACAATAAGAAGCCCTAACAGTAAAAGATACTGGTTGTGTAGGCCATATTTCTTCAAAGTAGGAAAATCTTGCCTGCTTAGCCTTCTGACACAATTTTCAATTGTAAGCTGATTCTGCTAGGCGAAGTCTAGATACTCAGTCCTGAGCATTTCTTGCTGCACAAACTGAATACCTACCTCACTGCTTGTGTTCAGGAGAGATGTCAGACTACTCATTAATATTTGTCAGCCTGGTGATGATCTTGGGTCCTCCAGCTTGCATGCAGTGAATCTACTAGAAGTTGGGGCAGGCTCCAGCCGCAGAGGTTGGTTGTCTCTTGTGAAACTCAGGAGCTAGAACCTTCGCCTTACCTCACGCAGTAACTACATGATTACAGTCTACAAATAGTTGTGTCTGGCTTTTGGACTACTTCATTAAGAGTTAATTTATATGCAATTTTGGTTTTCAAAAAAACCCAACACACATGACTGATCCACCCTATCATAAATTTTATAATGATAAGGTGGTGCAGGCTCATCTAAAATTCCTTCCAAAGGCGGTGTCAGATTTTTACTTTAGTCATCCTAACCATCTTTTCCTTCTCTGTATTTTTGCCATAGCAAGGCTTTGTTTACATAAGCTGGATCTTAATAGTTTTACTCCCACTCCCACCCCCACCGGCACTTTGCAACATATTGTAGGTTATCATCGCTAAAACTTCAGTTTAGCTTTTTTATTTTTTATTAAGAAGCATGTATTTTCCTCAGAATTCTTTTTCTTGAAGCAGCTTTCCTCAACATTTCATTTCAGATTTGTGGCTGATGGTATGAGGAGACTATGTACTTCAGAACCAGCTTTTTTGTGACTGTGTAGGAAGTGACGGAGTGAGAAGGGGAAGGCAGCAGTTGTATAATGCAGATTCGGGAGTGAGTTTGTCAGAAGGAAGGAATGGACTTCAGCCTCTGCTGATAAGGATGGAGGTGAGGGAGCCTTTAGAAATTAGCCAGCATGTGGATGGCTGACAGGCTTGGCAGAGATAATGAGTAGTACAGAGGAACATGGGGATCTAGACAGGAGCAAATTTGTAGGAGGTCTGGAATCTTTATTTCCTTTCTCCTCACCCCACAGTAAAAAGGAAATATGTTTACAGGGTTCTAAAGAATGCCAGAGAAGTGGAAGGTAGAGAAGGGCTGATGGCAGTGCTAGTGAGGAGTCAGGGTGCTTTATTTCGCTTTGTGCTGACATAGCTATGTGCATAATTGATCTAGGTGAAATACCATGCACTCTCATTGCCACCTTACCTCCTCCTGATGAAATCTAGGTAAAATGTTTGTGATCTACTGTATGTATCTAGAAGGTCAAACAACATAATGCTGTCAACACCTTAACCCACAGATGAGCAGTGTAGTGGTAATGCAGCTTCCTTCAGAGCCCCTCCCCTATAGGTATTTTCCTTAATTGAGTTATGAGACCCTAAAATGTGCTTTCAAGATCTATGAGATTGCAAGGCTGTTACACTCCTAAATCTTCTATCATAAGCTAAGACCTTGTCTAGAGCTGAACTTAAATTGTGCTGACTCATGCAGTCATAATATATAAGGTGTGTGGGTTTGCTATTTGGTCAAGTGAAATTAGGATAAAGTCAGAGAAGCCTGAAGAGAAAAAAAAAAACAAATTTAGGGGTAAAGGTTGTGCTTGGTTTTGACTTCAGAGCATGGGAGGGGGGCTACCAGAAGTGCAACAGGAAATGCAATGTTTCATAGGCATTTCCATTGAAAGTGTTTGAAGACCCGGGTGGCTCTCTGGTATCTGATCTCAGCTGATGTGTTTCTGTGTTGCCTAACTTTTCCAACTCAGTGCACGGATAAAGGGATGGAAGCATTTTTGCTGCAATACATGCATTTTCAGCACCCAGTAGTCACCAACGGGATCTAAAAATCAGGCAGCCACAAAATTCAGCTGGAATCCACATATGCATTGTATGTGATGATGAAGAGGTGGCTCCTCTACAGTCCATGAAATGGAAAATTTCTTAGAAAAAATTTCTAATTAATTTGTTAATGAGAGTAATACAGGAATTTAGTCCTGAGCTAGGATTTCAGTTGTCTTGTTTTTGTACAGGGTGGGTTTATTCTTGTATGGATTTTTTGCCCCCTTTTTAAGGAGCAAATGAGCACACCTTAATTACAAGTATACAAGGATCCTGCCAAACATACATGCACAGCTAGTGTTCTGAAATAAATTTGTGTGCAGATGATGGTTTTGATTGTGTGTTCAAACTGAAAGTTTGATGAAGGATATGAAAGGGTCTGCAGGAAATGCGGGATTGAATTCAGAAAATTGGGCCAGGATCTGCTGTCCTAAGCAACAGAGCTTCTTTCCACATTATATCTAGTTTTCTAAGAGTTAAGTCAGGTTTACCCCAGCTATTCACATCATACTCTTTAATAAACCTGGTAAAACTAGCTTTTAATGACACTTTTTGCAGTGTGTAACAATTTGGGTTCGATTAAGATTAGTTGTCTGTTACATTAATCATCTATTACTCTGTTACAGCAGTCACAAAATAGTTTACAAAGAAAGGCAGTAATGTTCAGTCAACCAATTTTTAAAAGACATCTCTTAAAGAAAAAATAATGCAGAAAAAAACCATAAACTGCACAGTTAGTCAATTTAGGTATTACTGTAAATTTTCCAAGTTACTTAAAAGTAGATGTTGCTCATATGTTATACAGTGCATCCACTCTTGAATTTGGTAATTATGTTTAAATATTTAAGTGTTTGAATAGCATGTTAAATGGTTTTATACTTGTTCTAAATTAAATTCTTCTGGCAAAGAGTTTTTTATTTTGTTTCTGTTGTGCTCCAGACTCTCCTACAGATTTTTGGTGTGGTGGCTGTGGCTGTGGCAGTGATTCCTTGGATACTCATCCCCTTAATTCCACTATTTATTCTTTTCATTTTTCTTCGACGATATTTCTTAGACACTTCAAGAGATATTAAACGTCTAGAATCCACAAGTATGTAGTTTGGCGGGACTTAATGTTAGTTTGAACCCTGCTTATTATTATGTGAAATGCTACTATTTCATAGACAGTCCATCAAAGTTTTTTTTCTTTTGCTATGCAAATAACTTCCTTATTGCCTTGGTTCTCAACTAGTGAATCACATGCTTAACTCCTGTTTTGCATAATGATAAACCTTGTGTATGTTAGTTTACCTATCTGTAAATAAAGAACATGCTAAGCTGCTGGTCTTTGGGACCTTGCATGAACATATTAATGGTGTTTCTGACCTTATCTGACTCTTGTACCTGACTTTAGCTTGACTACGATATGAAATACTAAGCATTTTGAATAACAAACATGGGTACCTGATGTCATTAATAAAGCTTAAGGAATTTCTTCAGTGACAGCAATTGTTAAAAATGTAAGGCATTTTTGTATAAATTAATCTGCCTGGCTGTCTGACTGATTCTAATTGAGTAAGAGGACATTAGTTAAAGATACTGCATATTTATTATAAAAGGATGCAGTAGAGTAACTTGTATGGTTAAATATAAAGTATTAGGATTAAAGATTAGTGTGGTACAAAAAGAATTAAATGTTGTCCTTCAGCTATTGTTAAGGTACTCTTATTTCCCTTTGTAGCTCGAAGTCCAGTGTTCTCCCACTTGTCGTCGTCCCTCCAGGGTCTGTGGACTATTCGGGCTTTGAAAGCAGAGGAGAGATTTCAAAAATTATTTGATGCACACCAAGACCTCCACTCAGGTTTGTGATGAATTGACGTGAAAAATCAAATACTTTGCACTGTAGGAGGGAAATATCTTATGCCCTCAGCGACATGTGTATAATGTGCATTAAAATCAGTAGGAGCTGTGCATTTGTCTCTTTAGGGTAAAATTTCTCTATTAGAACAAAAACGTTATTATCTGTCTAGATTTAGGGAGTTTACTTTGGGCTGTAATGTAATTTGAGATACGCACGCGTATGTCTTAACAATGTATAAGATAAACATTTGAAAGTATGCTAAGAATACTTAAAGAATAATTTTTCACGTTTTCCTGGATTCCATCTTTAAAAAGAGGGGGGTAGGATGAAACAAGCTGTGTTATGAAGCATTTAATATTTAGTAGTGCTAGGAGTGGGCAGAGATTATTATTATAAATCACCTTGGAAGAGTTTTATGGATCTCACTTATTTTTTTACTTTGAGCCGCTTTCAGGGCTTAAATCTAATATATGGTATTAACATGACCAGAAGGTGTAAAATATTAGTATTCTGCAAGCATAAGTAATGTAATTCAGGCTTGCACTGTGATTCTTTACCTTCTGTCAACTAAATGTTCTCTATTACAGTGTTTTTTAAGATGCAGCAAAGTGCAAGAGTGCAATTTTGTGTTTGGTAGGTAAGACTGTGAATTTTCTCTGTCGTAACATATATACAAATACGTTCTCTGGCTTTTTTGTAAATTATAGATATAAAAGGTAAGACCGGTTGATCTTTTCTGTGATAAAGTAGTTTATCACAGGTTGTAGAATTGTGCACACTGACCTCCTTGTTGAGCCCAGTTATCTGTGATGGGTGTATCTTCCAGGGAGGCACCTCTGGCTTTGAATTTCCCATTTCTTAATATTTTTGAGTTGCCAGTTATCTGATCAGATCAATGTAACAGTAGCTGTTAGTGAGGGAAGACAAAGTTGTTTTTGAGCTTTGTATTAGAAAACATCTTTAGTCAATAAACTACACATACAAGCTTCACTATACAAAAAAGAGGACCATGACCTTTAGAGGAAGTACTTTTCATGTATTTTAAGGTGAGATCTAAGGAACACAAACACACTATTTTCCAGTCAATTTTATGCGTCTCCCTATCAAAACTGTCCTTAACACCCCTCCCGGCCAGATCAGGAACCTGCTTTTGAGATCAAGCTTCAATGCTTATTATCACACTCTTTTGCATACCTACATGCTTTGTCTTGGTGTCTTTCCCACCAGAGTATTTGGGGTACACCAACTTGCTTAGTGTGTGTGAAGTTTTTGGTCCTCACAGGGAACATGAACCAGCAATGTGCCTGGGCAGCAAAGAAAGCCAGCAACATCTGGGCTGTATTAACAGGAGCATAGCCAGGAATGAGGAAAATCATCCCTCTGAGCACTTGTTAGCCCTCAGTGGAGGCGCCAATAGGATAATGTACTAACGGAAGAGATCTCTCTGTGGAGAGAGGCTGAGGAAACTGGGTTTGTTCAACTTGCCAAAGAGGCAGCTTACAGATGATTTAATAGCTGCCTTCCAGTACCTGCAAGGATGTTGACAAAAAGATAGGCTCTTCACCATGGTACATAGTGGTAAGAGCAACAAATGGGTATAAGTTGTAACAAGAGAGATTTAACCTGAACACAAGAAAAACTTTTTCACCATGAGCAGTCAGGCATAGCAATAGGTTTCCCAGAGATGTTGTGCAGGTTTCATCCATGTCAATTTTCAAGACTTAAGCTGCATAAAGCATGTAGCAGCATAGTCTGGCTTCAGAGCTGACTGTGCTTGAGCAGAGGTTGAACTGGAGATCTCCTGAAGTTGCTTTCACACCCTGAATGCTTCTTCGATACTAAATATGAGCAAGCAGTAGCTGATGTAAGAGGATACCTTTCATGCTAGCTCATAAAGTTGGAGTCTCCTAAGGAGTTCTAAATTCTTTACTGAATTGCAGAAGGCTCTCTCAACCAGCAAGGGTTTTGTTTAGCACTTGTGGCTGGAGTAGTGTCCTCCTTTATTTAGGCCTGAGTCTAGGACACAGGATACTTGCTTTGAACCACTTTTATGCATGCCTATGAATTCAGTATTAAATAAATTTTAGGTAACGAACATCTAAAGGGCATGCTGAGATTTGATCAAACCTGGGTTTCCTTCCTGCCAGTGTCCATCTCTGTAAGCAGGCTCATGAATCTTCAGAAGTTATACCATGATGAGTCTTTGTTAGTCCCCATGATTGTCATATTCCTTCCTTTATGCACGGTGACCCCACTTACATAGGAGTGTTGCAAAATGACCCATGTCAAGTTTAGGGCGCCTTCCCAGACAACAGGGTCAATGGACCAAAACCTCGGAGGTGAAAAATCTGCAACCCAAGCGTCATCCCATTTCCTGGCCTTACAACTACACTGTTGTGCCAAAATGACCTTTAATGTCAGCAGGAAACTGCTGTGGATTGTTTCCAGGGCCACTTGGCTTCTGGGTTTCAGAGAGGTAACTAAATTATGGTGAATTCAATTTGTGATTTGGTGCAGCACTCCCTCCTGCCTGTGTCATTCTGTGTGCCCAGGTGTATGACTGTGTCAAATGTCTTGTTTAATGCAACCAGCTGCTAAATGTGTGGTCAGCCATATTGCAGTTAGGGTTGATGAAAATGGGACTAAGAAGTTACCAGCTCTGTACCTTAGCTGGATGCCTCTTGTCATCCTCACTCTTACCCTCTGCTGCTCTCCAGAAGTTACATGGAGGTTTCTGTTGGCTGAATTGATTTGATCACTCCATAATCTGGCTATCCAAGATGATCAGGCTTAAAAGCCGGACTTGCCTACTCTTTATTTTATAAAAGGGAGGTTTTTTTAATTTGAATCTTTCCCAGCACTAGGCTAAGGAACATTGAAACAGTTGAAACTGAGTTGATCTTTAACATGGAATAATGACAAGCAATACAGAAAGGGTTGGAATGGTAACCTTCTGCTGTGCCGTGGTAGCAGCTGGAACAATTCATCTGACTGTAGCCTAAGCAATAAATAATGTCATACTTTGTTATGGCTACTTGACTTCTGGTTTTGGCCCTGAATGAAAACACTGTCGTCTGGATTGCAATGTCTTTTCCTCTGTCTCCTGTATTTTGTACTGAGCATATCTATCTGGGGTGGAATTTGGCACCAAATTGTGAACACCTGGATGTGAGTGCCCAGGGGAGATGTCCACCTGTGAGCTTCCCCAAAAGTAAATATGTACACCTAGTCATTTGAATAACTATAGCTAAACTGGCTGTACTGAGTAGCTCTTACAGGAGCTTAATCAGCTGGAGCTGCCCTCTAAAGACTTGGCTCTGACAGTTGTGTTCCGATAACGTTCTAGCTAAAAGCTTGTAGACTCTAGTACACCTATGGTAAATGTAGTTGTATTTAGGCGCCCTAAGACTCCCGAGTCCACTAGAGTTCAGAAGAAGCTTCAGTTTTAAAATAAATGGACCATGCTTGACCATGACTTGACACCTTGACTGGTTTTGTTCCTATTACTGTATGTTATACTAGCTGTGGTTGCCATTGTGGTTGCTTTTCGTGTGAAAAAAAGTTAGACCATTTCAGGAAAATTGATCAATATCCTGATCATCATCAGTCCATACAGACATGCACTTGAAGATGGCAATTTTTTTTTTAATCAACTTATAATATTATCATGAATTAATTTAGTAATAATTATACAGCTTACTGTTCTAACAATCCACTGTCTTATGTCTTTGTAAAATACACTTTAGAGGCCTGGTTTCTGTTTTTGACGACCTCAAGGTGGTTTGCTGTGCGTCTGGATGCCATCTGTGCCATTTTTGTTATAGTGGTTGCTTTTGGTTCCCTGCTTCTCGCCAACAGTAAGTACGGATGTTAGAAAAAGTTCACCCAGTAATTACCATGTATAGTGTTGTCTAATTCTTTTTCACAGATTTCTGTTTCTAATTGTTTAAAGGCTGTAATTAAGTTAAATGTTTCTTTCTAGATCATGATCTCTTCCTCAGTCTAGGGCATTGGGGCTGTATCTGCTTTCCTGCAAATACATCTTCTGGACTGAGGCATGCATCTGTCATCATCCCCAAATGTGCAAACAAACCTGAAGATCTCTAGTCTTCACTTCTGAGATTCTGGCTTTCAGAGTGATAACAACAAATAAATCCTTTTCATTTTCCCCACCTTTGTCTATCTTTTTGGGCCTACAGGGCTTTGCTTTTCATACTGAAACACCCATGGAGCTGCCTCTTAACAACTTCTTTCCTTTCTACACATGGTACAGTAGGTCAAAAGGCAAGCTAAAGTTTCTAGGGATGCTCTTCCCCTATCTTGGATCAGTGGAATAGGCCAGTTTCAGAAAGAAAATTGCCTCGTAATAATACATTTTATGTTCACTGTCACTCATGAACTGTCATTAGAGCATGCATCATCCAGGATGTAATTGGGTTACATGTACTAGAATGAGATAGTAATCTAAAACATGAAGGAAGAAACAATTATCTTGGACATGAAAATTAATGCTAATTTGCTGGTTTTGTTTCTTTTCTTTTTTCTTTGGATAAGTTCTGTATATGCACGTGTGTTTTAAAATCTGAGTGCCGTACTGCACAATACTGCAAATTTTGAGCTAGGTTTAATGTTACTAGAATGCAAAAAGACAAGTCAAAACAATGGTCCGGAATCTTTCCTTGCCTCTGGATAAGGAGTAGCTCTCTTGAAGTCAATAGGACTATGTTAGGATAAAGTTCAAGTAAGTCAGAGGACAATCATGCTTAGTATCAGGGCAGACAGAATCCATATATTTTGTGAGAGTAGACCCACTGAACACAGTAAATGCTTTATAAAAAGGGGAAGAAATATTCTGCACTGTTATTTTTATCTGATCGCTTACAAGAGTACAAAGTTGATGTGAGTGTTCGTAACTAATTTTGAAATCATTTTATGCTAATTTTTTGCTTAGGTTTAGGGGCTTATCTAATTCCCTTAGAAAAAAAGTGAAGAGTTAACTAGTGCTCAGCCAGATAGGGATGACCCTAACAGGCTATGTAAGTCTGGTCTTGAGACTGAACCTCAGATAAAATGCTAGGCCAAGGAGAATTGGGATTATCTTCTCAAATAGATGTTTTCCGAAATGTACGAAAGAAATGCAGCAAGTTGCCGTTCTGCCTGGAGCTGCTCATTGTACAGATAGCAAGTACTACGTAACCAAATAAAATTCTGTCTGTGATGCTTCCATCATGTAAGGAACCTCATGAAAGTGAACTTTAATGGGATTTTGTGTAGTTACCAGTGTACCTATTTGAGTCTCTTTTTCCTCTCTTCTGCAGCTCTGAATGCGGGGCAGGTTGGTTTGGCGCTATCCTATGCAATCACCCTCATGGGAACATTCCAGTGGGGTGTTAGACAAAGTGCTGAAGTTGAAAACCTGGTAATGTTTGTTTATTCCTTTTCTCCTGGTTACTTTTCGTCCTTGTGACACAAAGCTTAAGGATGAGATTCTTCTTATTTAACTTAGGGTAATAATATCTTAGCAGGCCATTGAGGCGCTATTCTACAGCCCATAAAGAAAAATAGCTTATCTTAGGGTGTAATTTGTCTGACTGATTTTGAATATTTTTCAAGAGGAATTGTGTCCGGAGACTGTCCTTCTCCATTCACAGTAAGGGAGGCTTTATAATCTCTCTTTACAGCAGAAAGAAGACTGTCTAGTTATAGTGTAGACAATTGCATTGCAACTTGCTAAAATTACAATAAAGGAATTCCTCTCTATAAGGAAGATTTAATTTTTTTTTCATATTTGATATTTGTAATTTATTATTATTTATGATTGCAATTTAGAATTTATATTCCTCATGGCATTTTTAGAGTCCTGTGATTTTGTTGTAAAGGCTCGTGTCTTCTTAATTTGTTCTAGGTTAACACATATTTGAAAGTATTTGTTTATATTCACTTGAGAAGGTTGTGTGTTTTCCAAATATATAACATAAAACACTTTCTACCAATTCACAATATTTACTAGCATTTTCTAATTTGCCTGTTTACTTTCTAAAGTTAATATATAAGAAAAATAGACTGTGAAAAGAACATGCTTAGCATAAACCTGGGATTTTTTGTGTTGTGTTGACAACTGAAGATTATTTTGAATTACAATTTGCTGTCCATAGTCTAGGAAATATGTGTAGTCCTTCTGTAGAAGTTACAAAGCCATGTTTAATAACAAATAAAATTAATAATAATAACATAAGGGTTTTTTTCTTTTGGCTAGCACGTTGCTTCTTCAGCACATTTTTCACACATGAATAAACTAGTAGTGACAGACTTTGATGAGAAATGGGAAGAAAGCTTTCAGTTTGTTTCACACCAGTTTGGAAGTTTTGGAAGTGTCTGTGGAACTGTCTTATATACCGAGTTGCTTTCTTAGAGGCTGTAATTCAGGAATACTTTGGAGGAGAAGGGCTTGCCATTCACTAAGCTGGCTTTGATGTGGAATGATGATCATTTTATAGAGCTATGATTAGCATCAACTTCTTTGACAAGTAGACATCTATCAAAAATCTCTTGTTATTAAAGGAGTCAAGAACGTTTTCTCTCTATTCTGTCGTGAGCTGGTCCAGGGAAGTGATTGTCCTACTCTACCCTGTGCTAGTGCACCCTCGCCTTGAGTTCTGTGTGCAGTTTTGAGAGCCGCAATATAAGAAAGATATAAAGCTGTTAGAGAGCATCCAAAGGAAACCTACAAATATGGTGAAGGGCCTTGAGGGGAAGCTGAGGTCACTTGGTCAGTTCAGCCGGAAGAGGAGACTGAGGGGAGACCTCATTGCAGTCTACAACTTTCCTTGAGGGAAGGAGGAGGGGCAGGCACTGATCTCTGTGACAGGACCTGAGAGAATGGCATGAAGCTGTGCCAGGGGAGGTTTAGGTTGGATATTAGAAAAAAATTCTTCAACGTGAGGGTGGTTGGGCACTGGAACAGGCTCTCCAGGGAAGTGATCATGGCACCAAGCCTGCCAGCTTAAAAAGTGTTTGGCCAATGCTCTCAGGAATTTAGATTTGTAGTTAATCCCACTGATTAGAAATGAATGTTTATGTGTGGTTTTATGTATCATGGTAGATCTGAATCTGTAGTAGGACATGAGATACATTCTTTCCACTTCTTCAGTTTAATAAAGGGGGCATATAATGGGACCAAATACTCTTATCTGTGATTAAAAGAAACATGGCAGAATAATTTGCATTGAATCTATGTAGTCAAAATACATTTATATGTGTGCAATATCTGCTATATATGCAATAGGATGAAGTTCATGTATATATGTGTTCTTTCCTCCCGGTAGATGATATCAGTAGAACGAGTAATGGAATACACAGAACTTGAGAAAGAAGCTCCGTGGGAGACCAACAAACATCCTCCACCAGAATGGCCTAACCAAGGAATGATAGCATTTGAAAATGTTAACTTCACTTACAGTCTAGATGGACCTTTGGTCTTAAGACATTTGTCTGTTGTAATTAAACCAAGAGAAAAGGTATGTATATGGCCGTCTTCAGATATTCACAGAAATTAAGCAAAGATGGTAAATTGACAGGAAGCTGTGTGCTAGAAATACATTATAAAATACATGGATGTTTGGAAAATAGTAAGTGTTCTTTTAAAAAATAAGTTTTAGTCATATTTAATAACAGAAGTTAGAGCCTTTTTATTTCCTGTAAGTGTAGCATAAATGAATCCAGGAGCATGGTATTTCCGTCTGTTAAAACAAAGGATTAAATGTATCTGATAATTTTCTAAAAAAATCTGGGATTCTTCAGAAAGTGACAGACTTTGAAAATATCGGCTGAGCCCAAAATATATGTTCAAATCCAAAGCAAATGGAACTGCATTAGGAAATTTGGGATTCGGTAAATACCTTTGGAACAAACAGACAAGGTGAGCAAAACCAATTGAAAATAAGGAATGTACCTGCCCTTACACTGAGCCCCAAATGGAAGAGAGAAGAAATACAAATCAGTTGCATAACTTTAGAATTTGGAATTTTATTTCAGTTCCTTTCGGCTACCAATCTAATTAACTATTGCCATTAATTAGATTGGTAGCCAAAAGAAACATAGAAATAAAACTCTTCCTCCTCTGCAAATTTGACTCTTCCTCCCCAATTTTGATGCTATTCCAGTTGAAAGAGTGCTGCAGGGAAGGTCTCCCCCACAGACAACATTAAATTAGAGCCCTGCAGTGTTAATTTGTGCTTTGCTACATTTCAAATGCACGTGTACTTTTTGATTAGGATGTCTTCCCTAGGAGACTGGTTCAACTCTGGCCTCATTTCCCTGGCCTCATTTGTAACATGCATTTCCATTCACAACCAACCCTGTTTCTTTCCTCAAGTGGACCTGTTAATAACATGCATGTTACAAAAATTCAGCCCAGCCTTGCTGCATAGAGTTGATCTCCTGAAATAATGTAGGAGTTAAAAATGGTATCTGAGAAGAGCCATATGGGTCGTCTCCTTAGCTGTTATATGTTATTCCAATGTAATAGCAGACAAAAAGTTTTACGTTTCTTAGAGAGAGACAGAAATAAAATAAAAAATGGAAGCAAGGGATATTAGCAATGTATGACTCAGTCCTTGGTGGAGGCAGGAGAGGGAGGGATGACAGGGGGTATTTATTTTTGCTGAGCAGTTATGCTGTGGTTTTGTCATCCTGAGGTGAATTTGCCCAGCTTGAAACTGTAGCCAAGACCTTTGTGTTGTTTTCTGTGATGTTTTGCACAATACTGCAGTAGACTACCACTGTATAAATCTCGCAAGCATCTATCCTTATATTGGTTTTAATTATGGAGAAGCATCTTCTTCACAACCAGGTTTACAGATCTGCTAGAAATTCTGCCCATGCTGCTGTCAGTGAGAGCTCTTATGCCTATTCAGGCCCCCAGCTTATAGAGAATTCTGGTAGGTGCAATGCTACTGGCAGGATGAATGAATTTTAGCTTCTGCTGTGCTTGTAGTTTTTCTTGTTGGCATCCCAGTGCCCAGCTTGGGAAACTGTAGGTACAGCAGGAATGAAGGAGGTGATTGCTAGCAGATCACTCATGGGTTAAGGTCTTCTTTTGATCTGCTTGTGTCAGCATTCAGCATTTCCCTACAGTGAAAGCAGGCTAGGAAGGACTCTCTGTTTTAACCATCTTTGCTAATGTAGTGTAGTCTGACAGAGAAAGACCAGTGAGAAGCAGAGCTGTGCCATCAGCTGGCAGTGATTAACCTCTTTTGCTACTATAGCTGCAGCTGGAGAAGGTCAGCACGTGTAACATTGGGTTTTAAACACTACTGTCTTTGTTTAAGGGTGCTTATTGGCTAATATACTGTTAAATGTACCTTTTCCTGACAGATCCTAATTCTGTGGGCTACATGAAAAAGTTAGGAGGGTGAGGGTCTAAATTTACAGCATGGCAGCTGTTCACGTAAATACTCTCACAGCATAGCACGAAAGGGAGGTTGCCTGAGGGGCAATGACGACATGGGCATTTTCAATGGAGTAGCTGACGTGCTGTAAATCTCACTTATTTTTTTTTTTGCAGCTCTAGTTTGAAGTATGGGTGACACTTGAGTAATGATGAGCCCAGCATAGCAGGTGTACTCCTGTGCATGCACATGGCTTATATCAGGCAACAAAATCCTGGCCATGTGATTCCTCCTAAGTGGGTGGGACTTCCACTTGCAGACTGTCGCTGCGTTTGCACTGGCTGTGAACATGGTCCTCTGAAGAATAAAATGTTTTAAAAAAAATAAATGTGTATACCAAGAGCTGTTTCAAATTCATGTCAATTTTCAGCAGCCTGTAGTCAGTTGGACCAAAGATACAAATACATTCTTCTAAACGCTGAAGAGCATAGCCCTTTCATTTGATGCCAAACTGAAAGTGGGATTTTGACAATATGCAGAGCAGCTGCATTTTTATTTTAAGTATCAATGTATTTTTTATGGTTTTTTTTCTTTATATCCTTAATACAATACTTTATATCACTGACATTTGCAAAGAAACAATTGAACTTTTGTTTTCACAACTCTGCGTTCTTCATTCAGCATTTTCTTTCTGAGCTGCAGTTTATCTGTTCAGAACCATTTTTCTATTGTTTCACTGATATAATTTAGAATACTAGACATTTTATCATTTATTGTAACAGATTTGCTTAAATCAGTCTGCTTCTTTAATAATAAGCACTGTAGAAATGTTAATTAGTTTATATACAATAGTAAAATAACGAATAGCTGGCTGAAATTGTTGACTCGGAAGATAGAAGTAGAAAATGCATTTTGGATTATGCGGCATAAGTTGCTCCTAGAAGTATACTTTTTTAGTATCTTGTGTATTTTTTATCAAATGTAGGCACTGCTGTTTTGTCTGAACTTAAGTGTCTCTGACTGTTCAAAAGTTTCTCCTTGCTCTTTGATGCAGTTTCCTGTGCTTAATTTCATTTCAGCAGTCATTGCTGCATACATCTGAGTCTCAGGCAATGGGTAATTGCCCTCTGATGTCTGTATGTATACTCATGAAGGTTTTCATGTTTCTTCCTCCATTTTGCACTCCAATCACTTTGCCAGGCCATATTATACATGTTTAATCATCATAAATCCTTCTTCATCAAATCAGTATCTCCAACCCATATTAACTTTAAGTTGCTTTGCTCTGAACTCTTTCCAGTGTGTTGATTTCTTTCTGGAAATATAGCAATTATAACAGAATGCAGGAAATACCAAATTCTACCAGATCAGATCTGTGTAGAGGGTTAAACCCATTATCTTCCCTGATAACAATTGATTACTGTACATTGTTTGCTCTAAGAATCCTTTACCGAAGACAACGTTAAAAAAAAAGAAGAAATATTTGCAGGTCTTAGCCCCTTGTCATTAAAGTTATCAATCCCATATTTTGCATTGTTTCTTTTTTCTGAAAGCTTTGATTTTTTTCAGATTACATATGTCTTCCAGTTTTTCTTTGGGAACAAATAGAAGCCTATATCTCTGTGATGTTATTATTCCCTATTTCTCTTGTTTGGAAAGGAATTTCAGCTTGCTCACATGGCCTTGTAGTTTCAACACATGTTGAAGATTTAAGAAGTATGAATATGGTTTATAATCCTGCTACTTTAAAGTCCTTCACCTTAACCACGCTAACCAAGATCAGTCTCAATTATTTAAATTGGGAATACATTTTTCCCAGAGTGCTTTATGGGAGTCCTTTTTTGGGTTGAGAAGTAGATGCATGCCTGAAATGATTTGCCTAACATCACCTAGCAAATCAGGTTTAGTATAAAAATCAGCAGCCTTGAACACATTACTATGCATTGAACCACTTTATCTTGTTTACACAACAAGACACCACACATTAAGGGAAAATCTTTCACCTTTGAATATGATCCAAGAGATTGTTGTGTATCCACATGTCACCTGAATCCAAACTGATTTAGGGGAGAGGGGGTTTTTCCTCTTGAAAGAATGTTAATTATGAAAAAGTTTTATTTGGTGCTTTCTACTCTAAATCCTGTGATGTTGTTAAAATGTTGCTTGACATATTAATTTATCCTGAAAAGCTCACAGTTTAATTGTACAGGCTTGGCTTGCTCTGTAGGTTGGAATAGTGGGAAGAACTGGAGCTGGGAAAAGCTCTCTGATAGCAGCCCTCTTTCGCTTGGCGGAACCCGAAGGAAGGATTTGGATTGATAAGTACTTGACATCAGAGCTAGGACTCCATGACTTGAGGAAGAAAATTTCAATTATACCTCAGGTAAGAGAGTGACTTGGTCTGCTGTAAACATTTTCAGTATAATACCGTAGTATTTAAAGTGCTTTGCTGGGATATGTTCCCCCTGCATCCCTTTATGCAGTAGACATAAAAACTATAGCGAGGCATTATTCTTACTTGAGTCAGGTCTTGATTATTTTAAGATAAATAGAATCAATTTTGGGGACTGGAGCATTTTCTTTCTAGTTTTGTACCCTGTCTGTTCATCTGAAATACCTGTGTGTAGGGTGTTTGCAGTGTGCTGTCCTCCTATAGTCTGGGAAAGGCAGAGAAATCTGACAAGTCTATACCAATCTTCAGCAGTCCTCTGAAGTCACTTGAACCTTTCACAGCAATTCCTGCCTGATGCGTTGCCTGAAGCTTCCTTAGTAAGGAACTCTGAAGGACCACTTTCATCTCTGTAGTCAAGCCAGTACAAACTGACTGATGCTATATCTAGAAAGAGCAAATGTGCCACCTAGAAGTGAGCTGTCAGCTTTTGCGTTATTGGGAGAAAGTTGGACAGGAGAAGACTGGGGGAACAGACAAAAGAGTGGGTCATTATGACCCATAAACAGAAACTTGCTGAATTTTAGAAGCTGAATGCAGGAAAGGCTGCAGTACAGGAGTAAAAACCAACTAAGACCATGTTGGGAATAGCCTTGTCTCTCATGCTGGTGTAGAAGAAAGGATCTTCAAAGAAGTCCAGAAGGTCACAGGTCTCCTCTTTATGGTCTTACTTTCAAATAAGTCATTGAATCAGAGATGGGTTATGTATAACCTTAAAACATCAGAAGGCAAAGTCTGTGCAGGTTACTGTTTTGTGAGGGCTCTGGTCTCTTCTGTGATCATTTGCTGTCCACTGGAGAGGGAGGAAGAGGGAAAAACTCGCATGCTGCAAATGTGAAGTCATGTTTTTGGAAAATAATTCATTTTGTCTGTTCTGTCAGGTAGACTGAACAGTAGGCTGGAAACCAGAGGAATTTTTTTGCCATGTTCAGCATTATTTCTCAGATCTTTGTGTCTTATTATGGAAGCTGTATTTAAGAGTCCTTACACCAACTTTATGTCTGAAGCTGTGCTAGCTCGTTTTCAGGATAGCATTTAGAGTGTTATTTTCTTTAAATTGAGAATCTAATACAAATTATAATAAACAGTGGTTCTATGCCTCTCTTGATTACCTTCCTTTCACTGCCCCACCCCCCAAGAATAAGAGTCAAAGCAAAGAAACACATATGCTATTTTAAAATTAAATAAATTAAAAAATAGGTGCTTGCGCAGCAATTATGTTGTTGCCTAATGTTGCAGGATGTCTTTGGTTTCTGCATGCTGAAGGCTACTGCACAGTGGAAGTGCTCACTGGAACTAGTCATCTTTTGTATGTAAAGAGCAGTTTACATAGATTTAAGTTCTTTTGTTTGTTTTTTTTGTGTGAAGTGTTCCTTTCTTCTGAAAGCAGATGATCATCAGTTCATTCAAGGTCTACAGCTTTTTGAAAGCCTTGCCCTTGGCTATTGTGGGTGATTTTTATGTTTTGAAGAATTCAACTAAATTTGAACAAAATAGGGCACTGAGAGAGGAAAACTGCAGGTCAAATACAGTTTCTACGTGTCGAGTGATATAGATGCTCAAAGTTCACTGCATTTGATTATACATGAGGGGTTTTTTCATGCACAGGTCTGTTGGCATAGTTTTAAAACTGTTTTAATCCAGTGGAATTCTGTAATTTTTGTCAAGGTTTATATCATAGTCCCAAAAGGTTTTAGGTGTCCTAAGGCTAGCAAGTGGCATTTTTTTTCAACGTAAAGGCAGACTTGTTTCTACTAAAATTGTGCAAAACTATGAAATGGTGGTAGTAAGAAGAGGAGAAGGGTTTGGAATAAGGTTTCTACTGTAGTAAACTGAGCGATAGGCATTGTCTTGTACTGTGTTAATTGTTAATAGTGCCAATAATAAAAATAGCAGTGTAACATCAGGTAGTTGTTTTCCTGCAGATATTTTCATAATTACGTGGGAAGCTAAGAAACCAGAGGGAGAGATGCTTATTAGAATTGCAACATAAAACATGCTAAACAGAACCATTCCTAGAGAGTGATGAGGCAAGACTGAAGTTTTCTTGTGTGTAAGTTTAAATACCTACCTGAAGAAATAAAAATGTGCTTAGGCTTCTAATTGCTTGCTTGGATGGAGCTGTGTAAAGGTTGTGTTTGTAAATCTTTTCTATGCAAATGTTGTCTGCCTCTCTGACTGCAAGCATTTTTACAACAATTATTTACAGGTTTGTCTTATTACTTTCTTCTCATAAACCAGGCTGTTTTAAATAATAATCTGTGTCAGAAGTGATAATTAAAAAATATCCTTATCTTCTGTTGCAGTGCATGTCTGTTGTTAGGACTTTTATAGTAGTTATGAACACTTAATAGATTCAGCTCTCATTTTGCCAACCTATAAAAATGGTTTGAAAAGGAAAATAAATGTAACAATACCTTCAAAACACACCAAATGGTGTATTAAAATGTGTATTATTAAACAAATTATTTTCTAGGTGTTTTTGAAGAAAACTTTTTTTAACCTGGAAATATTTTGTTTTAATTCCTTTTGTTCATTCAACAGGTTTTTAGTGATATGTTGATATTGCAGCAGATACTTTCAAATAATTGACATGTTACATCAAGAAGTGTATATATTCTTTGACATTGCTTGTGGCATGTTCTGTCTTTGTTAATTCTTTTATAGCACTCAAATGATTTAGAAATGAAGAGACAATAAAAGGGTTAAGGTTTGAATTCTGTTCTGATTTGCTGCAGGCCTTTGGAGTGGGCATCCCTAGAGTTAGATTGGGCGTAAATCACGACAGAGGTTAATCTCAGAGTAAGCTGAAATTATCCAGTGTAAGTTAGACTTTATTTCTTAGTGGAGAAAAAAAAAAAGAAAATGTTTTGCCTAAAATGTCTCCAGTTTAAAGAAGGCTGACAACATGATGAATGGTCTCCATTTTTGATTAGCACTGTTATGGTTTTTGACTTGTTGTCTTTATGTGTGGTGTTAAGATTAGTTTAGCCCTAAAGTCATGTCACTGCATGACTCAGGTCTGGCAACTCATATTGCTTAAGGAGTTCTGAACCAAAAGTTATCTTCTCACTTCTTAAATACTACATTTTTCAGTGTAAATTAATTTGTGACAGTTTGATTAATTATCTGTTATTGATTTGACTGGGAACTGAAGTAGAACAAAACTTGCTTCGACCACAGGTAAACCCATATTGGTACCTGAGTGGGAGAAGGTACTGATTTGACTCCCTGGTGTATTTTGAGTGAGAGCTTTGCCCAGCAGTGCTCCAGTTCTAAGTAAGCTTGTTTTGATGCTGTGGCAATATAGATTAACTTCAGTGGGTATAGATTTTAAATGGTGAAAGCTGTTCCTCATAGCCCTAATGGTAAAATGGAAGGGCTTTTATGGCATAAAATAAAAAAAAAAAAAAAACCACAAAAAAACCACAACCAAAAAAAAACAAGCAAAAAGCAACCAAACAAAAAAACTCCACAAAAAAACCAAAATACAACCAAATAGAGAAGGAAAACCAGAAAGTCATTGCGACTCTTTGATTCATCTTTGGTTTACGTACTTCAAAAACAGGTTTTCAAAACTGCCCAAATGTAATTTAGGAGTGCGAGCTCATTGACAGTGCTAGCTGTTGGTTTTCGTTAACAATACCAGAGGAATAGCAGTGATTTCATGTAAGTATATATATAGCTTGTGGCGTCAGGACAGTGGCATGTAAATGCCCATTTAAGTACTGACATAACTGTGTACAGCCATTTGCAAACAGACCTGTCCTGTTTGGTAAATTATCTTCATACAGAGTGGTTGAGCATTTACCTCCCCCCATATCCCCCTTAAGCACGCTATTGTAAAATACATTTTTGCATTTCAAAAATGATAGCTGGTTGTTTTGTATTCTGTGCTATTGTTGATATAGGTTAGCTCTGATTATCATTAAATTACCTATTGCATTATAAACCCTGTATTTATAATGGAATGCTCATTTTCCTGGGTTTTAGGAGCCTGTTCTATTCACTGGAACTATGAGGAAAAACTTAGATCCTTTCAATGAATACACTGATGAAGAGCTGTGGAATGCCTTGGAAGAGGTAACTTAATAAATCTAATTATGTACATCTGATATTTACAATCCAAATAACAACAACATTACAGTGCTTGCGTGTGTTAGGTTTTAGATGTTTTCATCAAGTTTGATAAGGGTGTAGCTGTTGATGGAAAAAGGTGTACACTGTTGTATGTGCATTTGTATATGTGTGTGTTTGTGCGTGTGTGCGTAGACAGGTATATTGTTATATAAGTCTTTTATGAAAAAATTATCCTTTGGGATGATGCTTTGGTTATATTTTGATTCATATCTTAGTTTTAATGAACATTAATAGATTCTTAACAATGCGCTTTAATGTTTTTAGAATTCTAATAACTGACACACTGTGTAATCCAACTTGACGCTTGCTCATTTTGTGTCAGAATATAAAAGGCAAACCTTGCATACTTACTGTTGTGTCATCAGATTCACAATAGGTGATTTAAAAGGGAGTTACTCATCCTACAATATGTTGACATGTCAACAGGTGCAACTGAAGGAGGTTGTGGAAGATCTACCTAATAAAATGGAGACGCAGCTGGCAGAATCTGGGTCTAATTTTAGTGTTGGTCAGAGACAGCTGGTGTGTCTTGCCAGAGCAGTTCTAAAAAAAAATCGTATTCTTATCATCGATGAAGCAACAGCAAATGTGGACCCAAGGTAAAACCAAAATCTGTCATGTTAAAGTGAGCTGGATTTTCTTCTAATATGTTCACCTGTACTTGTATTACATGTAGTTTGTATTGCTGTTTTTAGGTTTTTAATGATACCATCATATTTGTCTATTCAAAGTGTGGCCATTGAGCTTTGGCTATGGAGCAGATGCTATAAACTAAGTGCTGAAAATATCCCTAATTTCAGTGCCTTCTCTAGAATAGGGAAATTAATATTCAAAGTTCATTTGTCCTGCAGCCATAGATTAGAAGACAAGAATGTTCTTGGAAATGCATCTCTGTAACTTCAGAATAGCCATGAAACAAGTTTCTGGAAGAAATGTCTGTTGGAAGTAAATAACTAAAAAGTAATTAATTCATCTCAAACTCCCCAAACCCTCTAAAACTAGAAGGGTGAAAAATGGCTAAGCAAAACTGGATGGATACTTCTGGTTATGAGATGCTGTCCTTTCAGATGGCCCAGATGTTGGTGTATTAAGTTGGAGATAAAATAGGGGCAGGGGTAGAAGATAAGCTGTCTTAAACACCACAGGAATTGCAGAACAGATTTGGAGATATTTAGATCTATAGGAGGGACTAATTTGTCATTCGTTACTTTGTCTTGTATAACTCAGACCAGCAGAATTTTCCTGAATTTATTCCTGTTTGAACTAGAGTGTACTTCTAGAAGAACATCCAACCTCAATAGAAAAAAATTCAATGACAACCCTTGTTAAATTGTTCCAATAGCTAAGTACCCCCACTGTTAATTTTTGAAACATTTGAAACGCTGATGGAAATATTTTGGAAACAATACTGTAAACGTACTGCATCAATTAGTCTGAGCTGAATATATAGTTCCAACAAACTATGGCTTGAGGGAGAACTCAAAGTCCAAGGAGGACAATAACACAGCAAGTCCCTCAAACAGATGCATTAAGGATTTTGTATGTCATCTGGGCGTGACTCATTTTTATAACATCTTCTTGGGGGAGAAGTGGTGCCACTAGGGTAGCTTTGCAGTTCAGCTGACAGTGTATTTCTAAAACCTTCCCAGAGGTTCTCTTTTTTTTTCTTTTCCTTTTCTTTTTTACTTTTTTTACTATTAGTTTATTTTTGGCTGAGCTCTGATAGATTAACTCTCTGATTAATCATAGTTGTGGAAATTTAATACCATCTTACTCATCCTCCCTATTTAGGCATCTCACATGTGTGTTCTCAACTTGCACTATACATTTAATTGATCTTGATTAATGTGTACTGCAATATATATTATAATAAGGTAAATGTTTGTTTGTATCAACTCTAAGCATAACAATACAAATAATAACTTGGAACTTCTTCTTTGAATTCAGTTTGCATTACAGTCATTATTACCTTTTCCTTAATGTGTTGGTATAATTAGAGCCAAGTATTTTTTAGCTGTGCAATCTGATAGGACCATCATCAGGAAATGCTGATGTGGGTTGCTTAACTGAGCAGTTAAGGGAGGCATTTTTGGCATGTAAGGAAAACCTCCTCCTCTTCTGATGCACAACCCCCATACCTGGCACCCTTGTCTCTAGCCTGGCGGCAAGCAGACATCATATCAGGCACCTGAGATAGGAAACCATGGGGAGCTGCTGCTGGCTCTGGAGATTGTTTCTTTTTTTGTTTGTTTTTCTGGCTCTTCATCTTTTTGCCTCAGCTATTGCTGCCACCATGTCCCTTCTGCAGCTCCACCTGGAAGCAAGTGTGAGAAGGCAGGGTTTAGGAGTGGAAAGAGGAGAAGGAAGGTGATGTGAGGCAGTGGATGGGACAGCAGGGTGAAAGAGAGGTGGGCACTTTACCCCCCAGGGCTGAGAGTACTCCCCACTGTGTTTCTCCAGCTCGGCTAGGCCATTCTTATCTGCTGCTGGGAGTGAAGGGAAGGAATTTGGAGTTCATCCTTCTCCCTCCTTCTTACATGTTCCAGATCCCATATATACCCATATTATCTGCCTTGCTCCTCATAGCTACCACTTGCTCTGCATGCTGCAGGGGTGTCAGCACTTTTGTGAGGGGGAGGAGGAGCTTACCATAGAGAAGGTTGCCCTAAGTCAGGCTACTTGAATGTTTTATGTGATGACTGACAGACATAAAATTTGATTTTGTCTTCTTGGTCCATTCTCACTCTGAAGAACCAGGGTCATTTTAAAGCAGTTGTTCTGGAAAATTGCATGAGATCTGGAGTGAAAATGCTGAAAATCTTTCTGTAGTCGCTTTGGTGATACACTAAAACAAGATCTTTAGTAACTGAGACTTCTTTAAAATACTGACTTTGTTTAACTTACTGAGCTTTCTGCTCACTGACTGCAGTATTATGCATTAACTTGTATTTTTGCTGCTTACAAAGGACAAAACTCTTTGGGACCAGACCACTGCCACGTTTTTACATTGTTTGTTCATTGAGTCTGGTAAAAATAGACATTGCACATAGTTCAGTTCATTAGCCAACTTAACCTTGTAAGGTTTAAGCTTTTATTACATCTAACTGCTATCTGTAACTCTTTCTCTTTTGGAGAAATTATCTGAAGTCACTCAGGAGTTGTGTAGTGTGAGATATGTTTCCAGGACAATCCACGGGAGAATATTAGGCAGAAGATAATGATTTATCCAGTGTTCTTTCAGCAGCTTGGTTGCTTCTCATTTAGATCATATTTATTCTTGCTTTTTAGATAGTTTTCTTTTTACACAGTCAACTAATTCAGGTTACAACAGATCTTGGGTTGCTGTGAAACTTGGTGTTAGATCTTCAACCTGTGGTGCCTGTGGGAAGCTATACCACCATTTTGTGCTTTCTTATGGTACTGTTTCATGCAATAGGGAGTATCGTGGTTCCCATTTTTATATAATCAGATTAGGGTTGAGCTTTTGTCATCCAGCAGCCCTGGCTTTGGTATTCGGGTTGCATCTTTGGTTTTTAATGTGCCTGAAAGATGATGGGGTTTGATCTACTTAGATGGGTGATGAAATCACTTGACATTTGCCTGGCCACTTGCTCAGTGTGGGCAGGCACCATAAAGAGTCCATTTATGCCCTGAAAAAGGAACAGAAATTATGCTTCCTTTGGTACTTATCTAGCTCTTGTTGGTATATGATATAGTCTCTACTCTGTCAGCACATAATTCTGTATACAGATGCTTTTCTTGCTCTTGTAGATTTTCATGCCTTTCCCATCTTCTTGCCGAGATTCTCTTGGAGCTTACTAATGGTGCTTCTGCCTGCTGTCCCAAAAACTATGCACCAAGATCTACCATGAACCTTAGAGAGGATCTAGCCAAGTGCTAGTCAGCAGACACATCTGCATGAGATTGCATACGGTGATATTTGAAGATGGAGCTATTAAGTCTGTTTCTGTTTACTTTGTAGTCTCATATTAGAACATTTGTCACACTCACAATATGGCCAGCAGTTTCTTAGTAGTGATAAGCTTATATTCAAGAAATATGTGTTTAAGATAATAGTTTGATAGTATCTATCTAAGAACGAGAAATGGTTTTTTGTTGTAAATGCAGGAAGAGGTAGTGCTTTAAAGAATACATGTAATACAAGGAGATAGAATAAATTAATGCAGAGGACAGGGATGTTCAAGGCTGTTCAAGGCATTCTCAGAAAATAGTAGGAATAACCTGAGTTACAAATAATTTTGAGCCCTTTAAAAAGTTGTTTTCAAAGTTCTGAGCAAGCTGTGATTCTGTGTGCTGTGTAGTAGCTCTGCAGGAAACTTCACCTTGAACTTGACTATAAGGAAAGAAAAAGGCCGCTTTTGCACAATTCTAGCGAGTATTAAACCTTTTGTTTCTATTTTGCTGTGTTAACTGTTGCAGAGAACACATCCTGCTGTCTTTATAAGGTTCTTCCATAGTGAGTGTTTCCATGTATGCCCGTGGGTTTTTTTCTTCTTTTGAAGGTAAGAGTAGTCAGGTAATTGAAGCGTTGCTGAGAAGACAGCAAAAAAATATACATGCATTAACATGGGAGTGAAAGCACTGCTATTGCTGTGATGTGGAACATGATGAACGACTTCCTTTTTAAGGAGATAACACACAGAACTAAAGAGCCTGGGTCTATCCTGGCTTCTCCTCCCATCTCTTTCCCTGATTGCATACTGGCCTTGGTTCAAAAGGAGTTGAGGAACACTTGCTTAGCGCCTTTTTCTTTCGCTTCTTTTAGGAAGTAGGAGCAGAAGGACCAAGCCTTCTCGGATTGTGGCCCAGAACAAGCTCATGACAGAACTTAAATGTTTCTGTCCCCAGATGAAGATAGCAGTCAGCATACATGGGAATTCTTACTAAACTGTTTATATCTTCCTCCTCTCTGATGATTCGTCCTGTCATCAGCAAGGATCTATCTATTCCTTTGTCATGCCAATCGCTTCTACTAAGTTTGTAACAGAAGTTACATTTAGTCCTTCAGAGCATGAGCTCCTATTCCTCTCAGTCATCCTGTTCTTCCAAAGTTGTCTGTCCGCTTTTTATTGCAGGTGCCTCTTGACATGGTGGCATCAAAACAATTATTTTTGTGTAGTTCATGAAGTGATACCAAATATTTATTATGTGCAGACAGATTCAGTGTGGAGCGCTACTTCTGTCTAAAAAAATAATACTTAGAGGAAGACATGCTGCATGAATATTTTATGTATTTTATTTTATTTTCCTATTTTTAACAATATGAAGAATTAAGACTTTACAAGCAACTGGTTGCAGCCAGCAGGTCTGCCTAAGTATACAAGTTTATCCAGATACCTCCTTTGTCCTGTTTTAACTGTATCTGCAGCATTTTATTATTCTTCAGTCATATGTAAAAGAACAAATTCATGTTTTAATAGAAATTCTGGAAATGAGTCCCATGCCTTCAAGTGCCTGACTTGTAGGCTGGAGATTCCTTAGCCCAACTAACCCCAGTATATTTTGAGTTCTTTGTGGCATCCTTCCATCTTGGATTGGAATTTTGGTTTCTGTACCTTTTTCTCCGTTGCTACTACTCATTAGGGTTTTTTGAAGGCTGATGGGAAATATGTGAGTATTCATATGGCCTGGCTTTGTGCCTAGGTTGGGAGCCAAGGCTACCTATGCAGTGTGGGCTGTCAGGTGCCTCTAGAGGGCATTCATCACCTGATGGCTGCCTAATTCAGGTTCTCTGACTCACCTTCCAGCCATGCCTCTCCCCTTTCACTGATAAAGAGAGGACTGTCATGTCTACAGGACTAGAGACATTAACACCTGACTGGTGTGCTCTAAGTCAGGTGGTGTCAATGCTTCTCTAATACAGTTAGTTAATTGAATAAGCTCCAGTTCTTTTGCCTTAATGCTTATTTATACAGCTTAAGAATATTTTAGTGTATTAAGTACCTTTCCGTATAATTTTATTTCCTTTTCACTTTCTCAGCTTTATTTATGACAGGTATCACTTCAGCCCTGTACTTGTGTCTATGTTTTAGCTTCGTTTGTATTCTTTATGAGTCTTATGTATCCTTCTGGTATCCTTTTCTTAGGTGGTTAATTCATATAGTAGGCTTGAGACTCTTAAATTAAAATCTTTTATCCCTTTCCTTGGGTTGTGTGTTCCAGTTAACTCTTTTGATTTACAGAGTATGCCAAGTTTTCTTTTTTCTGTATTCAAGTTCTTGAGCTATTCCAGTCCTAGTTTAGTTTACCAGCCCTCTCCTTTAATTAATCCTCTTTTGCAGTTGAAATCAAGAACCTTAGTTCTAGGCTGTCTTGTGTTTGTTCTTCAGTTGATTTGCAATGAAGGTTATTTACTTTCACCAACTTTTCTTCACTGCTTGCACAAACTAAAGCTCCAAAGAGAATAACAAATTTTTTGGTGTAGAAATCTTTAGGACTATCTGAATCTACAGAATTTTCCTCTTTCTGTATTCAAAGCCTGGGAAATTAGTCTTCTGAAATGAAGCCTATTGCTCTACTTGTAAGAAGAAACTCCTTCCTCATAAAGCATTAGATGATACATTTTGGAGTATGTTTATGATAACCTCCAAGTCATCTAATATAACAAGAGGAAGAGGCACTGTAATAACTTTATTAGCATATTTCCTGCTATACAGTCATGTTTGATAAAGTCATAAAACCTGCCTGCCATTCAGTTATCCATGCAAATATCTTATTCTTGTCTGCATTGCTCTTGGTGTGTTTCAGAACAGATGAGTTCATTCAAAAGACGATCCGTGAAACCTTTGCTCACTGCACAGTGCTGACCATTGCACACCGCTTGAACACCATTATTGACAGTGATAGGATTATGGTAAGACAGTTAACCGTTTAATTTTTTTTTTTCTTTCCTGAAGAAGAATAATGTTTTTGACTCTTTTCTTCTTAATTTTGATACAAAAGTAGGTAGGGGTTTAAGTCATCCTTTAGGCTTATCCTAGTTAACCTAGTTATCCTCGTTGCTGTGATTAGCAAGTCACAAAACTCTAGACATAATGACCTGAAAAGACTTCTTACATTCTCTGGCTTTCCAACCCACAAGACATGAACCCATTGCAGGTGAGGTGCAGCAGCAGACCAAATAAACTCTGCCTGTACTAGGAGCCTGTGAAGACACACCCAAGAGGTTCTGGACAGAGTCAGCTGGATTCGGCCAGGCTTATTAATTCAGTCTCGGTGGGCTGAGGATGGCAGTGACAATAGTTGCTGTGGGATGTGTGAGGAGGAAGTGGTGGAGGTTCTGGGGCAGGAGACATGGAGGTAAGGAGACAGCAGCTGCCCTGGGGCAAAGGTAGTGATGGGAGAAGTGGAACTAGACTGGTGAGGTAATGAACATGGCCAGCTTTCTAAAGCAAGGTTCAAACAGAAAAGGTGAAGCACTACCAATTCAGGAGCCTCTGCCATCTTTGTTCCAAACAGACCAGTGATATACTCATATTTGCCATCTTGTCTGCCCCACAGTGTGTTGCACACACATAGAAATTAGGAAATACTTGCTGATTATTTTCATAAAGGCAATGGTGTTTCCTAGGCTCTCAGGAAATCAGGCTGGTTTATGTCATTGAAATGATGTGCAGCCTGCAGTTTTACCATTTTCTGTATTAAGAACATGAGCCCTTTGCAAGTATTTTCTTCACAACTAGTCAGTGAAGTAACTGACATAGTGGGCAAACTGTGTTCGTAAGTGGAACTCTGATTTAGCTGGCCTTCAAGCAGAAATTACCTTTCACCTCCTGGTGGTAACCTTAAAAAAATACCCTCTTCAGCTTTTGTTTTATGAAAGTGAAGCATGTTAAATCTTTCCATGTTTTTTTTTTTTACTGGCTGCTCAAAAGATTTTAAAATCTTTGATAAGAGTTACAATGGTTGTCTGAAGTACACAAAATGAAACAATTGCATCTGCTGAGCTGAGTGGTATTCTGAGGAGCAGAATAGATTGTGAGCTGAGTGATTATAGTTTACTTACAAAGAGAGAAACCAGCAGAACTGCCATAAGTAATCATATAATTGCAAGCATTTAGCATATAATAAATAAATATTTTCTTCACTGGAGAATGCCTCCCTACAGGTTTAATGGATATGTTGGTGTTTTCTACAACTAACGTGAACAAAAGATTTGTGAGGAAACAACTGTGACCTAATTAATGGCTGTATGTGTTTGTTAGCTGTCCAAAGGGGTTTCTGTGGGTTTTGGTTCATTAGCCACCATTAACATGTTATACGCAGAATGCTTTTTCCATGAAGATATTTTCCTAGTTTTACCTTTATTATCATGAAGTTGCAATGAAAACTAGATGTTTTACTTACAATTTTTTGCCAAAAATCATTGGAGCAAAGCATAGAAATTTCCCTTTTCTCCAAACTTCTCAGGATAATTGCCAGCTACATAGCTACTCTACTGCATTTTTAGAGTCTGTACATTATTCTTACCCTTATGTTGTTTCAGTTTAGCCACTATTAAGATTTTTAGTTTCCTATTTGTCTAATAGTCTTTTTTTAATGCCTTTGGTCTCTTTAGAGTATTAAGAAACAGATTGGCAAGAAGATATGTTTTTGAGTCTGCAAACAGTAAACATTTTTCATCTCTTTACTTTGCTGCATATTGATCTTCTTACAGATTTCTGTAATTTCTTGAGAGAGGAGATTGAGAAGCACAGGATAGAAAAAAGGGGAAAACTGACGTGACTTCGTAACCAACCTGTTTTCTTGACATCCTTAGTTAGTGATTCTGTTTATGGACAAATCAGAAATATGATCACATATTTAGAATGATCAGAGTTATGGCAGGTGTGCTTTTGTTACACTTTAATTACTTGGTTTACTCAGGCATGTAACTTCTAATGAGGATATAGCAGAATTTTGGAAGAATAACATGTTAAAAATGCCAGGAAAAAGAATATTCCTCTAGAAGAGTAACTATTAATTAATGAGAGTTATTCACAATAAAAACAGCATTCATGGAAAATTAATCATTTACTTCAATATCACAAAAATCGAGAAGACTCAACTAAAGAAAGCTTTCAGTATGTTATATAATTTGGTTAGTCAATAATGTGTTTTAGTAATTCACAAATCTAACTTGATACGGATTCTTTTTTAAGAGTCAGAAATGCACAAACAAAGTGCACTGTTATTCCATTACCTGGTATTATTAAAAATCCTGGTTTTGTTTCTCCTTTAACTGAGACCTCTAGGTGCTATGATGCCTTCATTTATAAGGCATCCCAAATCTCTGTGATAAGTTTTAGAGAATGGAAGAGAAAGAACAAAGATAGACCCTAGCAGTCGGAATATTAACCACTGTCTTTTGACAAATAATGAGTAAAGTTATTTTGAAACAAATTTTGAGCAGACTTGTTCAACACTTAATTCGATCACAAAAGTCCCAGCCCATTCCTGAACAAGTATGCATAACCTAGGGCTTCGCTCCCTTCCCACTGAATCAGACTGAAAAGAACCTCCTGCTCAAAGCGGGGTCAGCACTATTTTCAGATCGGGTTGCTCAGGGCTTTTTCCATTTGGGTCTTGAAAACCTTGAAAAATGGAAATTCCCCAGTCTCTCTGAGCAACCTGCCCCATCTGCCATGAAATCTTTTTTTTCTTATATCCAGTGAAAGCTTCCCTTTCATTTATGGCAGTTGTTTCTTGTTTTCCCACTCATTAAAGACCCTGCTTCTGTCTTCTCAGTAACTTCTTTGTAGCAATGGGAAGGTTGCTGCTAAATCCCCCGAAACCATCAGTTCCCCAGGGTGAACATGCCCTGCTCCATCAGCTTCTCCTCACAGGTCAAGTGCTCCAGTACACTGGACACCCTGGTAACCCTATTTCAAACTTGCTTGAATTTGCCTTCCTCTTTCTTGTACTGAGGGTCACCATGTTCCAGATTTGTGCTGATGAGCACTGAATAAAGCAGTTCCCTTGGTCTGCTCTCTTGTTGACACCCATGGCACACTGCTTGACTCCTTTTCAGCTTACTGAACACCAGGACACCACCTCCTTTTCAGCACAGCTGATGCCCAGGGAGTTACTCGCCAGCTGGTACTGATGCAAGAAGTTGATCCATTCCAGATTCAGGACTTTACATTTGTCATTCTTGAGTGTCATGACGTTCATGCTCACTTATTCCTTTTGCCTGTCTAGACCTTAATAGCTCTGAATATCAGCCTTGTCTTGAGTGTGTTGACTGCAGTCTCCAGCCTGGTGTTGTCCACAAGGTTTTGATTTAATTCAGTTTAATTGCTGGTTAAAGTGGAACTTTCCAAAAAACCCTGTATTCCCTTAGGGTTAATCCAAACATTAAAAAAAAAATAAAATAAAAAAAATTGAGAACAGAAAATAATTTTGTGAAAGTCATGAGAAAATGTCAAGTTGGATGAGTATGGAAATAGGAACTGAACGTGAACTGTTGCATGTCTGCTCACACCCACCATAATAACCGGTTCTATTTTAGAAGAGAAGAAAAGCCTACTGGAAGAGGGTAAAAAGGAAGAACAGAATCTATTTTATACAACTGTAGACAAATCTGGCCTCAGGAGTTGTTTTAATTCTCGTTTGTTCCATTCCCAAAACCATACCTTAGCTTTCATAATCCAGGTCACGCCTTAAGAGTATTTCCATTATATCTGTCTTAGTGATAAACACATTTTATCAGAACTTCAAATGCTTAAAATCATTGAGGGAAGAGCTGTATTGTGTAATGTGATACTCTCTAACCCAATCACCTCGATGAGTAATACTACATTGCACTTGCAAAGGACCTTTCATCTGGAAATTGTAACACTCTTTATAAACATTAATTAATTAAACTTCAAACACCTGGGTGAGATAGGGAACTATCCATACAATCTTTGGAACCAAAGTTGGAAAGACTTGTTAAGTCAGACCATCAAATAATACTACCATAAAATTATAATCCAGTGGTTTTCAAGCTCCTTTTTTTTTTCCCTCTGTGCTGCTCCAGCATATAATAGGACACTTTCTCATTCCTTTTTCTTCATTACTTTGAGAAACCAAGTTGCAAATCCTTCCATCAGGTGCTAGCAGTACCTTTGGCACAGCAGGCACTCTGCTCCCTGGCAGAAGGGGAGGATAGGATAAATGCTGCAGCTACCTCTTCCATGATGGTAACTCCTGGCAGAAGCTCAGCTCAGGCTTGATTCATTGGCCCCTCACTCCAGGTAGCTTCCCCACCACCACAACAGCTGCTTGCCTGTCCTGTACTCACTCACCCTCTGTAGAGGGCAAGGACATTTTATGTAAATTGCATTTACACCCTGGGGCACCTAAGAGACACCACTCCCAGGAATTCCAGTGGGATCTCATAAAATCCCTGTCACCAGTTCCTCCCTCTCCTCTCTGCTTCCTTCTCCAGGTTGAGAAATACTTTTCAGAAACTGTTTTTACAGAGGAGAAAACAGAAGCATACGGAAAGTGAGTCTCACCCAGGGATGTAGTGGTTCAATAGCAAATACAGTATATGCATCTGCCAAGAACCTGATGCAGTTGTTTACTGTATATGCTATGCTGTGGCATCTCTAGAGGAAAGCCACAGAGTAGTCAAAACTTGTGCATTTTCCAATGACAAATATATTTCTCCATAGAGAGTTTTCATATCAGTGCAATACTTCTTTGAAATGGAAACTCTATGTGCAAGCGGAACTTGATCTAGTAATTAAAAACTGTCATTCAAATAGGAAGTTTCTGATGAGAGAATCATGGGAAGAGATTTGATTTATTTATGGGAAAACCTGTTGTGGTTACATCCTGAAATGACTAATATTCAGGCCAACAATACTGTGTACTTCACTGCCAGACCTGAGTTGGTTTTTTGGTCAATAGGAAATGACTTCCCACATCTTTATGGTAAACCTCCCTTGTTCAGTTATTCTCATTTTTCTGATGTTGCGTTTACCGTGGTGGAACATCTGGGTCTCATAAATCAGGCACCGCGTTTCGTGCGTCTGTCCTGCTGATACCTTCATGTGAGCTTTCGCTGCAGTGGGCCAACTTCAGATGGAGATGTGGAGAATGTAGGAAGGTGGTGGTACATTTAAATTAATAATACTGAGTTAAAGTCACAAATGCTGTGGTCTATTGACTCTTCCTTTGGTGTGATTTTTTTCCCACTTATTTAAATATCACTGTGGGATAATGAATCTGTTTTACAGTAAATCTTGATATTCAGTTTAGGGGGGATTACAAAAGTCACAGGATACAGAAACATACAATCCTAGTTGTAGAACAGTTCTTTGTGAAAACCGCGTGTGCTGCCATTAGTGTTGACTCTCTCATTTTAAGTATGTACGTATGGGACTGCTTCATTGGTGGAGAGCTACCCACCGTCAGATAGAGGCCCTCAAGTGCTCAAGATGTCTAAGAGAGTTGAATTGGTGAGACTGTAAATATTCTTGGAGCCTGGGACCATAGAACATGAAACTTTATGAAAACAAGAAATAATTAGGACTACATTTAGAACTTCTCTTCAGTCCTTCAAAATTCTAAAGCAGGACAACTGCAAGGGTATAAAATGGGTTTGGTTTGTTTGTTTTTTTTTTGTTCTGTAACACAAAGCCAAGAGGGGTTTTGACCTTTTATTAGCCCAGTATCTGGAGTGGTGAAATATTATTGGATATTATACTTGTGCTGTTGAAGTCTGTTCTGTTAAAAGAATTTAAAGGGAGCTTAATGCATTATAGTAGCTAGAATGAATGCCAAATTTTTGCAACTAGGCATCTGATTTTTCATAAAAACCTTAAAGTACCTTGTGGATCTGAATCCAGTAATTCACAGTAAAATTTCTACATTCATATTAGTGTACCTTCTGTTACTAAGGAACAAACACTAATAAAACTCCTTTTCTGACTTAGCCTCTGTCTTGAAAATATGGACTAGGGAATATTGGAACTAAATTTACTATTTTTTAATTCAGCCTAAGAAAAATCCCAGTTGTCTTGTGGGACCAAAGGGGGTAAAGAAATGTGAAGATAAGAATATGAAGGGTACTCATAGAAGGGGACCTGCATGGAGAGCAGAGGGCCTGGGAACCATTAGGTTTCTCCTATCTTTTGTTAAGTCAAGTCTTGCAGAGTTTCTGGAAGAGCTGAGCATTTAACAAATGATTTTTCAGAAATGGTCAGTTTTGTTTTGATTCTGAACAAAGGCAATTTTCACTGTTGCCAGATCTTTTGAAACTAGGTTGATATTTACCAAACCACAAAGGAAAACTAGATCCTTCCATGTTCTTTCTTGGAATTTAATGGTTTAGTTCCTCAAATATCAACAGTGAAAATATCTCTTTCAAAGCTGAGTAATATATGCATCTTTACCATTAAGAAAAGATATGGTAATGATGTATAGGCCGTGTTTTGCATAAAATACTAAGCTCTGCCATGGTTGTGTATCAGAGCAAGTCTTGTCAGCTGAAAAGTGTCCATGACAGTAGTAAATATCACACCTGGCCCAGCTGTTTCTAAAATGAGTAAAAATCCCAATGAGCTCGAAAATATACTAAAATTGTTGATTCTCTTTGCAAGTTTTAAGCCACACCTCTCCAAAACCTTGGCATCTTTTGACTTCTTAAAAACTGTTCCATTTCAAGAGGGCTGCCCAACAAGGTTCTTCTTTTGCCTAAATAAAACAACTATTTACTGAGGCAGTACTTCAGCTGGGAGCATTCAAACGAAGAGCTGGATTTGAATTCTGCAGGAAGTAAAGCCAGTGTTTGATGAACCTTAATTTCTCATTCTGTCAGGCATTTGTGTGTGAAGGTGTTACCATCAGTATAAGAAGAGGAGGGTTGGATGATGTTTCTTTGAAGACAATGATATGGAATCTAGACCATAGTAGAAATACTAACACATCTTTAGAGAATTATTTTTGCTCTCTCAGAAATAGTGTATTACTGTTTAAAAGCAAATTAGTACAGGTCATGCTGGTGGCTGATGCTCTGAGCAGAGTTTCTGATAAGGTGAAACTGTGTGCATGGCAGCTGACCCACAAGTTCATTGTCATCAGAAACTGTTAAAACTAGGAGACATGCTCAGTCATCTGCAACAATATTCCTTAACCTCTTGAAAAGTATAATATCCGTGTAGCTTATCTAACTTTCTAAGGCCCTCAAAAGCCTTATTAAAGAGTGGGATTTCTTAAACTGAAGTATATCTTCTATCACTTCAGGGACACATTTGAGCCATTTTTCAATCTCAGTTGGCTTTACAGTGATGGAAACAGTCATCACTGATTGACCAAGGGAGAGTTTTGTCAGAGCATGTACAGCTGTTGGTAAGCACTGGCATGAGATCCCTTCATAATCTCTGAGGCAAGAGTTGAACTTACACTGATGTAGATGTTTTGAGGTGGGGAAACTGTACAATACAAGAGACGTTTGCAGTGCATGGTTTTTACAGGCTGCTTTTCTCCAACAAGATACAGAAGGAGTTAATATCAAATGATTAGCAGTAGAATAAGTCTCATTACTACACACATAATTGATATTTTTCCCCACAATGTTCCAACCAGCTTACAGTGGTGGGCCATCCATTGGAGAGAAAGATAAATTTTTTAAATCTCTGCAAGAAACTTAAAGAAAACTTAGGCACAACAATTTTCCAGGCAGTGCTGCATGCTCAGTTTCCCCTAAGTTATAGCCCAAGAGTAGTTTCAGTTTAAAGAAATCCACTGTTTGTGATTACAGAACAAAACGTCTGAAGTTGCCTTGTGGGTAGGGGGTACATGTTGAGTCCCAGTGGCAGATTTGGCATTGTTACAGCATAGTTAAGCTCTGCTGAGGTGAAATATTTTGCAAGTTTGAAAATAATAATATTTCAGATTATAAGAAGGTAAATGCCCAAGTGTGCTCTGCTTTGTTTGTACGCATGATACATGAAATATATGTTATTTGACACCAAATTTGTCTTCAGTTACTGGTAGAGTAATTTGTATAGGAACCCTGAAGTAGCCTGGGGACTACTTTGATTAAACCTGAAGACTTAAAAAAATTTAAGAACAAAAAAACCAAAAGAGAGCCAAAAAAACCTCCACCACCAAAAATAAATTAAAAAAAGAGGGGGACACTTTAAAAAGAATAGAAAAAAAGAAGCTCTAAATGGCTCTGAGTTATATCTGCGGCCTTCTCAATGTTCTTCGATGTTTGCAGCATGTTTAGATAGGTTGATGTTTATAAATGATTCTTCAGAGAAGTATGTGCTTGTTTCTGGTCTGTTTTGACAAACCATGATGAGACAGAAGAGACAGAACATGCTTGCATCTGAACTTAATGCCAACTGGAGCACAGGCTGTTGACTCTTTCCCACAAAGTTATGTATTGTCTTGGGTAAATATATTTCTTATAATATGATGTAACCAGAAGCATCTCCTGAATATTCTCCTCTTCCCAGGACTTTATTGAAGATCATCTTGATGTATGCTCTCTGAGGAAAACATTGTTCAAAGTTGTACTCCTAGCAGAGTTTTGAACTTTAATAATAATTTTGTTGTTTGGTGATGTCTTCTCCAAGTCTAAATTAAATCAGATGTATTCCCAAGGAGATAATTTGCTTGAATTATTTTCCTTTTGAATAGGAAATAAAAACATTTATGATCAACTCTTAAATGTCCCATTTCCCCTCTGGCTTTATGGTGAATATGAACGTGAATAAGAATACTAACCATTCCTCAGTAATAATTGAAATAAATTCCCATGCCCCCCTCCTCTGTTGCTGAACACTTCCAACCTTGCGCTGTTTTTTTCTCAGAATGTTTTATAACTATTGTTCTCTTGGTTTGTCTGCTTTTGTTGCTGAAAGTTAGAAAACGCAGGATTTAGAACTTTCTTTTTTGTGTCTATGGGTAGCTGCAAGTACATGGTGTTTGTTACAGCATTTGGAAAGGGTCTTTTTCTTTCTCTTTCTGTGGATAATGACACTTCTTTTACATATATTAATCCACAAAGAAAATTTTAAAATTCACTTACAAAATGAGTGCTTGCTTTACCAAAATCTTGTGCAACAGAACAATATAGGTTAGTTGTAGGAATCATGAGGGAGAAGAGTGTTCTCCTGGCTCTGCTCGAAACTGGACTATCTTGACGTAATATCCTCATCATTCATTGCTTTATTTCTCTCTTTGCTTTGTGAAATGGATCTCTGATTTCTTTTTCACCATTTTATGTTTTCCTTTTTGTCTTCCTTCCCCTGCTTTTTTGTTTTGGTTAGTACATTAAACCATGGGGCTATGGAATGGAAATACTGCAAAGTTTGGGGATTTGGGGAGGGACCTAGGCAAGATGGGGGGAGATACCCTTTTAGGTTACAGCTGAGGCAAAATGTAGTTGTCAAACCTTACCCAAATTTAGTTCAGCAACATTTTTGTGGCATAGGCAAATACTGCTTCTGTGCTAACTAGAGTTAACATAAACAACACATTTAAATGGCTAATACTCTTTTCATGTTTGCCATTTCAGGTCAGTCAAGATCAAATACTTATTGTTTGTTTCTCTGTCCTTCCCTGCCATATTTTTTATCTCACTCTTTCTGTGTTACTCTGTGCCTCAAGTATCAAACAAATTGCTGTACAAAACTATTGTTTTCTACCCATCATGTTGCTTATCCTTCTGAAAAGATCACAGCTGGGATGAGAAGTCACTGCCCCAGATTATTCACCAAGAATGAAACATTAGATGGAGTAGAATTAGGTGGCATGGGAGGATTTTACTCAAGAAAAATATATCATTTGAGCTCTCTTTGAACTTAAGATGTCTCTATATAATGCTGCTTGAGTAAGGCTAATTTGAATAGCTATAGGTAATGAGTGGTTTCACCTTACTCAGGGAGGTGAGCAAATTCCATTGAATAAAAATTTTCCTGTGTGCTTTCTTTTGCGTGATCGCCAGCAGCCAATTTGGTAAATTTTGTACTCTTGGAATTACTCTTTCACCAAAGAAAATCCTGTTGAAGTCATAAAGGTGGTACTTCAAAGGCAAGAACAGTGCAGGCAAGTTAAAAAAAGCTGCCAGTCCAAGAGGCTGGATAATCTGGCCCTGGTTTATGTGACCACTTTGGGTTTATATAGCTTTTTTGTGTTTGTTTTTATTTTACTACGGGCTGTCTAAATATTTCAGAGGCAGTTAGCTCCCACAGAATGATTATGAGTCTTTATTTGGTGTATTTTATAAAGAGTCAGACCAAGGAGCTGAAAACTTGAATGTTTTGTGCAAAATCCCTCTGTCTGAATATCTGCGTTAAAGTCTATGATGAAATCCCAGCCTGATTCATAGTCAAGCGCTCCTGTGTGTGTCCTCTCTAATCTCCCTGCTGATCTGATTTCGCCAGCTACAAGCTTCTCTGGCTTTTCTGTATCAAGTTCCACTGGTACAACTGCCTTGGAACACATCTGGGTTCGATTCTGTTGGATTGTGCAGTGATAAGCGTTGCAAGTTGATCAGAAAATATGTGGCTGGTAAACACCAGATTCCACCTTTCCTGAATGATTAGTTGGCTTTTTGAAGTTCTAATGATTTTAATTTGGCTTGGAGTCAGTGAGTAAGAGTATGCAAAGCCTTAGCCAAAGTACCTATTTATTTATTTAAATTTTATCAGCGCATATTTCTTCAAAGAAGAGTACCTATCTCTTTGTCTAAGCGCTTTTTAATAAATGTATAAGTATATAAATGTATCCAAGTAAATCAGCTTAAATTTTCTCCATTGTCTCTTAGATGACAGCAGTTAGTAGAAAGTGGTTTTTCTTGGTAAACAGCGTTTATAGAGTGTTCCTGACTTGTAGGAATGATATTGTCTGTTCAGTTTCATTCTTTATTTTTCTTTATTTTTCATTTCAGATTTTTTTAAAAAGTAGCACAGCTTGTTTTCTTATAGTTGTTCTGTCTATTTTCATAACATAAGATTGTTTTTATTCCCCAAGAAAGGCTATGAATAGGTTAATGATTTGTTTAAAATGTGAATGGGATTTTTCTAGATAGAAATTGCTTGTTCTATCCATTCTTCTTCTGGACTTGGCTGTTTAAAACTTTTCAAGGAAGAATAACTTCTTCCTTTTTCCCAGGTTCTCTGGAGGGGAGAGATGGTGTTTGTGGTTGTTTCAGATATTTGCAAAATGAATTTTAAAGTTCCAATACTGCAAATATAATTTTTTTTAAACCCTCTACTTTTCTGTTGCAGTTCTTTACTTGTAAGAGACATGTTTAATGAAGGTGCTTTTTGTTTCCTGTCTTAAGGAATGATTGTATAATGTAGTGCTATGCTGAAAAAATCTTTACTTGTTGAAGGCACCAGAGATGTTCTATGCTGTGGCATAGATTTAAATGTTGAATTGTATATGATAATTTATTGCATTTTTAAGGAAGCTGTCCCTATCTGTGACATACTGTGGTATAGAAAAGATTGTGATTAAAATTATGTTTGTAATTAATCATTAAATATTCAGATTAAATGGGATAGGACTAATTACACTGAAAAATAAACATCTGTGCAAGTATACCTTTGCAGGTGAAATATTGCAGCTATTGTATATTAAATGACTATATATTGTGCTGTGCAATATTACTAATATTTCAACATTTTTCCACGAGCACTTTCTTCAGCTATAATAGCAAACAGTACTGGAAACACTTGCAAAGAAAAATCATAGTATAGGCTGGATGCTCTAAGTTATGAGCTTTTGAAAATAGCAAATATCTTCTTGTAGGTTTCTGCGCATACAATTTATAAAATTAGATGTGATTATGCTGCTGTTGTTGGCTGAGTTATTTTCCATTCAAATGCCATGTACTTAACTGAACCGGAAGGGAAGGGGTGGGTGCCTCTCCCCAGGTGTTGGGTCCCTGGTGTCAAACAAGTCAACAGTGATCTCTGCAGCACCTTATTTTCACTGTGGTGCAGACAAAGGGATCAGCTCAGCTGTGCCCCTTCACTGTGGGTTTTGTTATTAACTAGGGTCTAGGCCACTTGGAGATCTGCTGTGCCCTTGGCCATCAAGGTGCTTTGTTTCAAGGAGCCACACAGGCAAAGGGCATGTTGGAAAGTTTCCTCACAGGATGTAGGATTTACCACCAAACTTATTAGAGATTCTTCTTTCAAACAGAAGTTTACAAACTATTTTTGTTATTTTGGAAGTTGTCCTCATAATACCTTTTATTAATTTCTTTCATGAAATGAACAGCTCCGTTTTTTTAATTACATTTTTTTTTCCTCACAAATATGTACACCACAATTATGGCTTGAGTTATGAGTCCTTGAAGTTCTTTTTTGGGGCAGTATCTTTGTCAGTAGCATGCCATGTGTATTCAGTTTTTTATTTATATAAGAATAAAAATATTTTCTGAATTACTTTGTTTTCTCACATAAATTCTTTTTCGTTTTTTTTTTTAAACTTCATTACTCCTACTCATGGCCTAAAGTACTGAACTTGTAGACTAATACTCAAATCTCTTTCTTGAGTCAATACCATTAATTTATAAGCCAGTTAGGTATTTGAGTGCATTGCATTTGTCAATATTGACATTTCTCTGCTATTGTGTTTCTCATTCTTTTAGGTTAGTTAGGTGTATCTGAATATGTGGCCTAGACTTACCTGCACATTTTTGTGTCATTCGCAGGTTTGTCACTTCTCTGATACCTCCTTTTCTGATCACTTAACACAATCATAGCTACCATATATGCCAGAATCATGTGGTTCCTACCTGTTCAGCTTTCTACAAAGAAAAATGTACTGTGTATTTCTAATCTCAGTTTCTGTCCACGTTCTTGAAAACATTTTCCCCTTGTAGCACAGCTGTTTAGTTATACCAGATATCTTTTGGAAATCCATATAAACCATATCTCCTTTAGTTTTCTTACGGTGCATTAAGAATTGTATCAGATTTGTGATAGCTAATGCTGTAGAGAACAAATTCTACCTGTGATCTGTGTGTCTTTTTCTGACTGTTTTAATGACTGTCTTAACTAAATTGCTGTCCTATCTCAAAATATATATGCTAGTCTAAAAGTTCCCTGAATTAATCCCATAAGGCTTTTCAAAATGTAAGCACAATATTTGCTATCGTACAGTCTTAAATTGAGTCACTAGTGTGAGAATATTTTCTTAGAGGTTCAATCAGATTATTCCTGGGTTTTTTTCTGATATTTTTGACTGTGTATATTCTCTGTAGCTTGCTGACTTAATGCCTTTTTAATTTCTCTGTTGTTTTCTTCTTTCTCCCTTCCCCTCTTTGTGGGTACCTGCGCCTGTGGTGGTGGCATCTCATCTTTTTTTATGTAGAAAGAATAGGTTCATGGTTAAGTATCTTTCTAACACGTAGTTGGCAAAACTGATGCAAGAAATTGTTTATCTTTTCAGCAACACCCTCATTTTCTTTAATTACATCTTCACCTCCTCTAATTCAAAAGACCTACTTATTCTCCCTTAACCGTCTTGGTGGTTATTGCGTGGTTTTTACCCACAGCTGTTTACTTCAGAGCCCATTTTGGACCTCTTTGTTTCCTTCTTACACAATGAATCTTATAAGCTGTTTTGTTGGCTGCACCAACATTGTATTTCCATATTCTGCATAACTTTACATTGGATTCCTATAGGTGGAATGGCTGTAGGGCACTCTAAAATTGTACAACAGGTCTGTAAACTGAGAAAGTGCTATACTAGTTTGAAGAGGACGTACTTCATTTTCAGGATACAAAATTCATTTTAGTACTCAATTGCATGCATTTCCCCCTTGCTTGTAGTCGCCTACATTTGGTTTTTAGTCTCTAACGTGTAGTTTTTAATTTTCTTATGTTAATACATTGGTTTCTGCTGATTTAACAGGTTTTAGATGCAGGAAGACTGAAAGAATATGGTGAACCTTACATTTTGCTTCAAGAACAAGACAGCTTGTTTTATAAAATGGTGCAACAAGTGGGCAAGACTGAAGCAGCTTCTCTGTTTGAAACAGCAAAACGGGTAATTTTAGAAGAAGAAATAATTAAGTTTGTCTGTGTAGTTTGTTTATCTCAAGTTAGTATATACAGTGTTATAGCAAGCCTTCCACTAAAGGATATGTCAATTTTGCAAGGCAAAGCCATCATTTTCAGTGGGATATACACAGACTTGCAAATTGGAAGTGTATTTATATACCCCGAGTCGAAAGATAGTCTGGATTTCTTGCCTCCTTTAGTATGTACACAAAACAGTAAGTGTAAATAATATATGACATACCTGTGCTGGGCATTGATCCTAACAGAACTTCCTGTAAAAACACACGTTAGGGCTTTTTTTAAGGACCCATTGTATTATAGTTGGGTTTCAGTACCTGTGCATTATATTATGGTCTCTGGGGGTGTAATCACATTTTTACTGTTGTGTATTCTCTTACTTTCTTCTTGTACTCTTGCTCTGTTCTGCACATAGGATGAGCAGGGCTCAATTAACAAACAGCTGTTGAATGTTTTGTTGCCTCCTTGTTCCCTACAAGGCTCTGTGCCTGATTTACTGCTTACTATTCCAATCCTACTCTGAGTACAGAATTATTAATGTAATTGTGAGCATTCCTCTGGCAATCAAAGTGTTTAAGAGACATCAATGGATTAATTTTCATAATATGCCTCTGAGGTGAGGCTATACCATCTCTACTTTTCAGATGGAAAGCTGAAGCAGAGATAAGAAGATTAAAGAAATGACCTGTAATTGAAGAGCTCTTTGACTAGCATTGGCTTGCTTTCTTTTTTCTTGATAATTTACCACACAGGATGTCCAGAGCAAGATTTTAATTCAGTGCCAATGAAGTTTCAGCATTGCTTCAGTTGAGACTGGCAGTGCTCAGTTTGGCAGCAGCTTGCTTCATGCTCATGCAGATGTACTTTCAGCATTCAAGTAAGGCACTGATATTAAGCATGTAGAGACTTAAGAAAGCCTTTTAGAGACAAGAGTCTCTAGATTTTTAGGTTTTATGCTTTCCTTTCCTCAAGACACTGGATGTGTGGAGCAGAGCCAGGGGATCACAAAGTCCAGACTCTTACCTGAGGAAACAAAACACCAGTAGACAGGGAACAACACATAAAGACAGGAAACAAAATGGCAGGTACCTGACTGTTTTCCAGCAAGTTGTAAAAAAATGGAAGACTGTGCTGTCATGGAGGCTTCGTGCTCATGTCTGGATGCTATTTTACAGGACCTTTTGAAGATTATAGAAGAGATTTTTGTGTCTGTTCATACTCAGAATTTTTTTTAAGGAGTTTTTCAAGTGAAGCATTGTAGCTAAGAGCATACACTATAAATTCTTGTGTGGCACAAATTGCAGAACTGAGGAAACAGCTTTGTCCTGAACAAAGCTATGTTATGAGTCCTGCTGTCCCTCTCCGTTGCCGCAGTTTAGCTTCATATATTTTATTATTAGAAAGGAATGGGTTAGCTGTGTTTTTTGTGGTATGTGTATGACAATCTGGAGGTTATATAAGTGATGTTTAAAAGGATAGCTTCAAATTCATGTGACCATTGTTTGTCTGTAAAATGAAGGCCAGCTTCCTAAGGCTTGATCCTTGGAAAGGCAAGAGGTAAGGCTGTCCAGCTGTCATCTGTAGAAATTTAGCCATGTCATGCTGTCTTGTTCCTTCCCTGCAGCCCTCCCCAGTTGCACAATTGCATTCAAAGATAATTCAAAATGTATAAAAGTAATTGCCTGATGTTACTTGCCCATACAGTCATCTGCAGTTACCACATCAATGTTATGTGATTTTGTACAGGAAGGGAAGAGATCCAGGAACCAGTCTCTGCTGAAATGTGGTTTGATGAAAAAGTTTGCTAACTCCCAGGCTAGAAGGCAGATACAAGCTTTAGCATCTGCCAAGAATGCAAAGCATGGTGCTTATCCGCACTCGGCCCAAAAATATGGGAAACGAGAGACTGTATCTCCAGTCAGCAGCTACCCAGAAGCAGAGTTACAGTTCTTTCTGTTTGAAGGACTTGGATAATTCAGGGTTTTTGTTATTGCTGTCCCTTGTGCTTCGTGCATACTTTCAGAGAAATTGCTTAGTCAGAAGAGCTGATTCCAATGGCTTTTCTTTTTAAACTAGTAAGTCTGTTGCATGCATTGCTGTTGGTCTCCTACATTCCTACTGTGGTTACTGAGAACTGTTTCTACGAAAAGCTTTTTTTCTGATTTTGGAAAACAGTATGCTGCACATAAAAAGAAATGGTAATATGACATATATACATACTTTTCAAAAGTAGTTACAGTGGGTTGCTAAGTAAAATGGTTTGGAATGTGGCTGTGCTTTGGCAATGATTATTTGATTTATTGCAATTTGGACCTGTACAAAACAAACTTGTACCAAGAACTTTCATTAAGGTGAGACTTTCAGTGCATTTTCTGGAACAATATGGATTCTGCATATATCCTTCAAATGCAAATAAAGAGAGACCACATCTGAACTTGGAAGACTAACTTGGACATATTTGAAGAAACATAATTTAAACGAAACGTCTTATGGGCATCTTAGCTAAGCATTGCAAGATTGAACTGTTGCTGCAGCCTGAGGCTTCTGAATTGATCCAACATCACTGTACGTTGCTATTTGTGCATCTCTCTTGGTCACTCAATATCCCCATTTTTTGTGCAAATGTCAAAGAAAACAACACAGGCACAGCTCAAATTGGAGACCAGTGAGTATATATTAACTAGCCTGTAAGCCTGATAGCAGTTGGGTTATGCTTGACACCGTGAGACTGTGTTTTTTATCTTTGCTGAGTTTGCAAAGCTACTAGGAGAAAGTCCTATAGGAGAGTGAGAAATAGTCTTCAAGCAGTTAAAAGAGAAAAAAAGTAAAAGTGCTCAATTATTCAGATAAACAGAAGTTGTTGTGTTCTCTGCACTCTAGGCAGCATTGCAAGAGGCTTTTCTGCAGGCTTTAGTGGCATCAGGATAGGGCTGGGTTTCTGTCAGTCGTGTTTTGAGCACTTTGAGGGAAAAATAAGGGTTGTTTTATTTTATTTTAAAGCTGTGACAGATGTGTAAATATTAAAATACTAGGTGTTATCTCACCTCAGTGATTACTTTTAAAAAGGTTGCAGCTCTGTTGGCAGTGGAAGAAACTTGTATAAAGACTTGGGCATTTAATATCTTGAGGAATTGGGCTCAGGGGAAGAATTGCAATGAGACAGTTGAAAAGCAGCTGCCATTTCATTACATCTCTAGTAATGTGCCAAGGTTTTCTATTAGCTTTCCATTAAAAAAAAAATCACATTCAAAAGCTGCACTCAAAGTATGCCAAAGTTTTATGTTTTAAACCAGGAACGGGATGGGAATCCACAACTGGGGCTGCCGTCTGCAGCGTGTGTGCAGGCAGCAGCCTCATTAACTTTCCTCTGTTGCATCCGATTGTGACTGGTTACTGAGGAATGCCTCTTAACAGGACTTCCAATTCTTCTGTTGATTCAAATCAGACTTTAATATTCTTTGAAACTTGTAAAGATGCATATATCCTGTGTTAGCATGTGTGCACAAAAGATGACAGTGGTACTTACCGGAATGATTTTATAGAATGACTATTTCTTTTTTATCCTGGGTGTCTTATACTTGTGTTCATGTATATGAAAAGGATATTATTATCAAACAAACTCAACTTTGTTGACAACACTCTCAAATATAAATTGCAGAAATGTTTCATAAGCTGTAGTCAAAGCAGTCTGACTATGAAACCTAACTCATGACACGTGTCAGCTTCGGAAAGATAGTGTATTTTCTGTTTTTAAAGACTCGAACGAAACTTTTCACATTCTTTTTGGAAGAAAAAATTGCATTTGAAGTCCTTTTTCACCCAAACACATTTTTAGATAAGAGCACACAAGTCTTGACATTATTTCATTTTGTTATGCGCATCTGTCAAGGAACAGAGATATGATACAGCTGCTAAAAACAGATGATTGTGGAACAGTGAAACTTGACAGCATTTCATTTCCTTTATGTTCTGATTATACATTTATCAGGAAACCTGTATCTCTTCTAGTTGAGCTAGAAATTGGTAGAATTCAGGAACTCAAAGGCTTGGCAAAGAACTGTCCTATTATTTGGTATCATCTTACGTTTTAGAGAAGTTGCTTGGTTGAGTCATTGTTAAAGCTTTTGCTTCTTCTTTCATTATTGTGGTTCGCTATCCAGAGATCACATTTCTATAGGCCCTATAACTGCTCTGCAGCACAAATTAAACGCTGGGGTATTTCATACATATACTTCAAAATTTCAATGGTTGTCAATCATAGTTTGTAAAATATAGGGATTACAACCTGATTTTAACATCCAAATCCATTGTGCTCATTTTATGTGTGAAAATGAGAAACCCTTGTGCAGACGCAAGATTTCACAGCTTCTTTGTCGCCCTGTTTTTAATTTATCTCATGTTTTGAGCTAGTAAAATGATTTTACTTATCAGTTTAATGTAAAGCAATAAAACATATCTATTTATCTGAATTAACAAAATTTGCGGGGATCTACAGGTTGGGTGGGATTTTCCTCATGTTTTGTTGTAATGGAAGATCATATAGTAATTTTACTACTTTTTCAGTGACATACAGTTACTGAAAGCCACTAACCTCTGAAGTTCCTTTGGGATTCCTTAAGGATATGTATTTATCTCTACTCTGTTTATCTTCCCAAGTTTTGTTTGAAGCTGTAAGGTGTTTGAGGCATAATTGCTCACGGAATCTAATATTTTTTCTAGGTATACTTCAGTAAGAATTACCCAGAAGTTGTTCAGAATGGTCAGCTTGCCACAGACTCGTCCTTGGATCCTTCCTCAGGATTTTGTGTAACCGAAACTGCACTGTGATTCCTAATAGCCTTAACTGTTTTCTATAGAATGTAAACCTGAGATCATCTAAACTCAGTGGCAATGTTTGCAAGTGTCAACAGGAGAGGAAAGGGAGTGGGTGATTCTTTGCACTGGACATCCTTCTTATTTAATACTGAGAAGAAAATTTTTACTGTCCGTTTCTTTAATTTCAGTGCAATATGTTTTCCTTTCCAGCTAATAATGTTTGTATTGCTAAAGAAATTAGGCAGATTCAGTTTTTATTTGAAAGCTGTGTGGTAGAGATCTCTTTTATTTAAACAGGTGCAGGACACCTAAGTCTAGAGTGCATATTTGGAGCCTATTAAAATAATTGGAATGTGTCCTTTTTTTCTTTTGGAGATATTTTGAGAGCAAGCAAAACCAAAATTTTTTCAGTGTCACTTTTGTCATGACATCTGTGTCTAAACAGCAGATTTGGTAGTGTGCGACTTAGTTATCCAGAGCAACTGTTTTTCTCCCTGCTATAAGTAGCTATGCAGGTTGATAGAAAAAAGACTTGAAGAAGCCAAAAATACTTTTTGTTTTTGATAGCAAAAAAAGTACTCTATACTTATTTTTTGATAAATAGTTCAAATAATGCTGTTCAAGATGAGTGTAAATACTAGTTTTATTTTGCTAAAATCCAAATACTGAAAAATCAATCTCAGTCTTCTGTACTATAGAAGAAAATTACCACATTTGCACTGAAGAAATATTTAAATAATTTAACATACTTTCCTCTTTTTATCCAGGTTATCAGAGAAAAAAAGGTATTAAAATAACTTGAGGAAATGTTTGAATGACATGTCATTATACCTAAATACCATGTAGTACAAAGTTATCTTCAACACAACACATTGAAATGTATACATTATTTGCATTTATTGTGCCTTAATATTTGTGCCTTCAAGCCAAAGCTGTAACTGCAGGGTACACAACAAATTCATTAAACATATGTTAAAAATATGTAACCTTAGTATGTTTAAAGTTTTGCATTAGGGGTTCTGTTGAACTTAAGCTGTTTGAAGTTACCATCCTGCCAGAATAGGTAGGAAAGTATAACCTGTAGTTTTGAATGGCTGTTGCTGATGGTGAGAGGAATGCAGTGAGAGAGAGGGGTTCAATATTCATAAGTTATGTCCTGATTCAGCAGAGCACTTTAACACAAAGGCACTTTTCCCATGTTTGAAATATAAATCAAGCAAGTGCTGTGCTGCTTCAGATTTTTTCAAGTTTAGTGAGCTACTCTTTGAGGTCCAGTAGAAAATGCATCTATTCATCTTGCTGTTTAAAGGGCACAGGAGAGACTAAAAGGCAAGAGATCTCTTCAGGACATGGTAAATACTGTGCTTTTTAAAAAATACTGAAGATGCTTGCTATTACCTTTGTAATGCCAAACAATTGTTATTTACCCAGTGTTTGCCCAGTGGTCTATAAGTAAGGCAAGCACAAATGTTTCTCATTTCAAGCAGTTCTACCAGAAAGTAATTGAATCAAATACAAAGTTACCCTCTCAAGTAAATTGAGGCCAAAGCCTGTGCCTGAGCACAATCTCTCATCTACAAGGACTTTTTCCTGCTCAGGAACCAGTCCGCGTGGTGAGAGGCAGAATCCTCGTTCCCCTGTTGCAGCATCTTCCCTGCACTGTGGTTTGCTGTCCTACTCTGAGATCCCAGGAGAGAGGGGATCCTACCTGCAGTGCCACCAGCCTGGTAGAAGGGGGACAGGGGTGCTTTGGGGGTGGTGGAACAAACATCAGATATCTAATTTTGCTGGTAACATCCTCTCACATCATTAGACATTGTTAAGAGGAAGTTACAAAATGAGATGCTCTTGTCCCTAGCCTTTTTTTGTCAAGTCCTAACGCTTCTTTTGTTGTGTGTAGCAGCTTACACTGTAACAAATTCCACCAAGATCAGTGGAACTGAACTTAACACAGCGATGTGCAGCACGAGGCTTGTGCTACATCTGGTGATAAATATCAGACAGTCAAGGGCAGCTACCAATCCCCAAAGCCATATGACACAGATGGGCTCATGTAAGGAGTGCTTATGGCTAATCCTTCTTAGAACACACCAGCCACGTCCACTCTTCTGTACTGCTGGTCCTTGGTCTTCTCTGGGCTCATGCAGTCCACTTATGATCCTAACACACAATTATCTCATGTGTTTCGTTGTGATTTTCTTTTCAGTTAAAGTTGTCTGAATTAAAGATAGGACTGTTCTGCAGCTCAGCAGAGTGGTGTTTGCATTGCACAGGTATGTGAAGATGTAAAGTGCCTCAGTATGTGAAATCACGTGGGATAATGCTGGGGGACTGTGTAGCATGAAGAAAGTTCAACCTCATATGGTCTTGTCTGTAATTGCCTTTTTGGCAAGGATCCATGGATCCATGTCCAGACTCTTCTCAAGCTTTGTCTTGGAGAGACCTGGTTGGAGTGGTGTGAAACAGAGCTAGGGTGAACTGACTGGTAAGGCAGTGCATGGAGTTGGGAGCTCGACCTCATTTGTTTATCTTCTTCCTTTGAGTAGTGTGGGTATATTCAGAGTCTTAACTGTGTTTTACTGTTTTACAAAAGTGTATTCTTTTTATTTCTAAGTAGTTAGTTCTTACAAGAGAGTAAGTATGATGGATAATATAGAGACTTTTAAATAAGAGAACAGTACATTCTCCTGGCCATACGTACCTGGAGTTTATATTTTTTTATCAGAACCGAGGAGATATGCATGTGTAAACCAAGGGTATAATTACAGTTTTAGTTCATTTCAGCTCTGAAATGAATCTATGGTAAGTTGTATTTCAGAGCAGAGCTCCAAAACGCTGGCTGCTGCAGACTCACTGGTATGAGACCCTGACAGATCTAGCTATCAGTCTATAAGCTAGAATTACTTTGATACCGTTGCTTTTTGAATGCGCACAAAAATGTTAGGTATCTCTGAAAATGCTGATTCTGCTTCTTCACATGTTTTGGCAGGGCACTACTAGCTGAAGGTATCAAATATCAATACGACATGAAACAAACTTTTTACAAAATCACACTCAAAACCCATAAATTGCTGAGTAGAACAACTGATAGTCATTCATGTCTGTCACTGGCATTATATAATTTTTCTGGTTTAAAATAACAAAACTGTTTTACTCAGGAAATTGTTGTTTAATTTCTTTTGTTGGTATTGTTGTTGATACAACTATCAACAGATGTTTTGTTCAGATGTTGATTAAGATTGACTGACCCATTTAATTTAATTTGAGTAAAAAGGTGCAATGTACCTGAATGGCAAAACTCAGATCAGGGATGAAAAAGGCCTTCCTGTAGTGAAAGTCTTGGTCTGTTAAATGAATAAATTACCTTTCCGGCAACGTGTTTTATGTTTCTTTATATAGAAAAATCTAAATAGTTCTAAACTGCCACTTTGAAAAATATTGTGCTTTATTTGGAAATAGCAAAGCAGGTTACTGTAAGTCACATTTCTTCCTGGGGATCTCAGAAAAAGAACTGAGTCTTAAGAGTTATTCAAGCCTTTAAAATGTTTTTTCGCCATGAGGTGCCTTACACTATTCCAGAGTCTTGTTTCTAATAAATATAATTTTATACAGTGACACTGAAAATCATCAGTTACAGAACTGTCGTTTCTTTGGTGTAAAAGTCTAGGAACAACCTCTACTTCTGTCTCAAGAATTGGTTTTTTGGCTTTTGTTTTGGTATCTCTTTGCTTCACCCTTCTCAAAGGACCACTGGGAGCCAGCAAAACATGGTGGCATTTTCAAAGCCAACACAGTTAGCTGGGATAGGTTATTTCATGTTTTGCTTATTTTAAGGACAAAATTCTCTTTGGAGAACCGAACCATTTGCCAGATGGGCATAATCTTCTGTGATACCATTCATACTGCCCTTTGGAAGAGAGAGGACCTTCTGATCAACCTCAGTAATGCTGGTTGCAGGCTCTTAGCCTTGCCAAAACGTTTGAAGTAACATTGCAAAAAGAGTCAGAAGAGAACAAAAGCAACTATCTTCGAAATATCTCAGTTTAAAGTTTGGAGGGGGAAAGAAAGAGTTGAAATCACTTCTTTCCTGTGATAGTGATGAGCATCTGACCCTTCAGCGGAAGAATATGGCTTTCTGTGTATGTTTTATATTCTGTAACAGTGCACTGCATTTTCCTCATTTTAACTCTGGTTGTGGTTTGATTTGGTTCAATTCTTGCATTTGTGTAATAATTTGATTTTGTTATTGCTGTGGAATGATTTATTTTGTGGACATTCACATGACAACTGCTGTCATACAATAAAAGGCATTTCTCAGAAGTGCGCAGAAGTCTGTTGTCATTGCAAATGTGTGCTTGAAGGCAGAAATGCTGGGCAGAACTAAGTTGGGTCATGTCTGAAATCTCCAAACACCTCTCAGTGGCATCACTAACCTAAAGAGCTAAAAATCCTCCTCTTGGAGGTATAACACAGAATAATAGATCCAGCTTGGTTTTACCTGTCATCTCCAGTGTGAAATCTCTCAGATCACATTATCAAGCTTTTTGCTTCAATTGCTAAAAAGTATCACAAATAGTTTTTCAAAAATTATGATGGAAGAACCACTGCAAACACTGTGGTCTCTGCCTCAAGCAAGCTTAATACACTGGGCAGGTGGAAGGTTAAAGGACACAAAAGTGAGGTGGATTAGCAGCACAACTCCAAAATCTGATGTCATCTCTCAATCCTGTATTTCTGTCTGATGAGTTTGTTGCTTAATTCATCAAGACAGTCTAAAACTGTCTGTTTCTGAAGATGCTGCAGAATTTCTCCCTGAGTCTACCAACTGTCTCAAGTACTTCAGTCTGCTGTTTTGGTGCAGGTTTTTGGTGTGGGATGGATGAGTTGTGCTTTTGTCAATAATCCTCCCGTGCAGCAAGTTGCACAACTTGGTGCAATATGAGTTGTTATCTGTCCTTTTATAACAGGGAATATGTGTTAAGATTTCTCAGGTTTCTACCAGAAGCCTACCTCACAACCACCATGCAGCTATCTTAGTTACCTCTAAGTGGATTTGGCTTAGGTTGTCACAGCACAAGTCACTTGTGATATGTACAGTATCCTCCCAGAGCAAGCACTTGCCAAATTCACATGGTCCCATTTAATAGAGCAAATCTCTCTTAAAAGTGGATGAGGAAAATTTGGTTTTCTTGCCTGAAAGAGAGCTGCTGATAATAAGCAAAACAAAATATGTGTTTTAGGCACTTGCCCACAAAACTAACATGAATTTCATAATCTTGGCATTCAGAGCTGGTTCATGGATTTGGAGCAATATTAATGTACACAAAATCAGGACCATACTCTGATGTATGAAATCACGTTTCCACTGCCTGCACCTTGGCACCACTTAATTCCCAAATTTACCTGAAATCAATAGCCTCAACTGTTTTGAGATACAAAATGCCTTATGGATCTTAGCCACAGATCCAGCACGTGCTGAAATAATCTTGAGAAGAAACTGGAGGTAGTCCCACTGCCATTCAGGAGCCAGAGCTTACTTTTAGGTTGCTGGAGGGGCTCAAGGCAAGGTACTGGGATCATACCTATTTTCTTCAAACACATCTGAGTTAAAAGCTGCACCATAACTCTTCTCTCTCGTGCATGGGATACACTGGTTTTTTAGAGCATGCTTTTGAGAAGTTGGAGATGGGTGTTGTAGGCTTTCCTTAGCCTGAGACACTTGGGTCTTTCCATCTACTGCATCACTGAAACATAATATTGAAAATCTTTTTGATGGGAATATTTACCATGAGTGAATGATGTGGGGGGTTGTCTGCACTGGGACAAAGGAAAATCCCAGATTTGAGTCCCAGTTCCAAGGAGTATTTATGCATTTTATTCAACAATTGTCAGTAGAAATACCAGGAGGAGCTGGGTCTTCTCCTCCAGGGTTCTTGCATCAGCATAGCTGGGGTCTCCTTGGGCAGCAGGATCCATGTGCTTGTAATTGCTCCTGCTCTCTTGCCCCAGTGGGGTGGTGGTGGCCTAGGCTGCAGTTCCCATGACATCGGTCTGCTGTTTGCAGCCAGTGCTTTAGATGTTGGGCAGCTCCACTGAAGCAAACCCACTTCTCCTGCCTCCCCAAGGATGTTGTTGCCCTGAGCACCATCACTACCATGTGGACCTCTGCTCTGGACAGGATTCTCTCTGTGCCCAGCTGTTCCTACTGCAGTTGCTCCTAACACAAGGGCTCTGAAATACTAGCTGAAGTTTCTATATTCACTATACCCAGAGAATAACGCTGAATTTGATACCTGAAGTATGGCTGGTGGGTTGTGTCAGGCACATGAGACTTACAAAGGAGCTGTGGTGCATTTTTTTTTTATCTTTTTGCCCTTTTGCAGTTTTGGAGACTTGCAATGGGAAATTAAAGTAGGCGGAACAGTGAAAAATAGTTCCTTTTGTTTAATTCCAGTAAGCTTTGTACCTCACAGTTCAAGCACAGATAGCAAATGAAGGAAGGAGTTATTTTATCCTGAGTATAATTACCTTATGACATTAAATTGAGTTGGGTGGGAAATGCAGCCTCAGATTTATTAATTAAAATTTCATTGTCAACAAGAGCTGCTTCTTGAATATTAGAGGCCTGGATTTTCTTTTTAACATAAATGCCAAGCACGAATAGGGCAAGTGAGTGCTGTTGAACTGTCTTTTGAAAACATTGCCAGGATACCAAAAAAGAGGATTTCTCCCTGCTCCCTGCTCAGCTGAGGGGATTTTCCCTCATTCTGTACCAGGGGGAATGCAGCATTGTATCAAGAATATGGACCACTCTGTGTTTTGGTTGATTTAACATGTATGCACTTTTGCAGAGTAGTGATTTCCTTGAGTGGAGTTATGCAAGTAATTCACTGTGAGTCATTCATGCAGTGAATTAAGTGCCTCTTCCCACAACCAAGTCGTCTCCTGACAATCTTTTTTTTTTTTCCTTTTTTGAATTACTTAACAAATCCTTTTGCAATTACTTTTAAGCATTCTGTGTAGGTCACGCGTTTATGTATGTGGTCAATGTTTGTTGATTTTTGAGTCATATTCATAATAGAGAAACTACATAGTGTTTTCTCTGTATCTGTTGGTATAAATGTCCATACCTGCAAATTTAAAATTTTGTTTTCATCTGGTTTTGGGCGTGCATGCATATGTTCATTTCTGTGACTATCCCTGTCAATAAAACTGGATTTACTTGAATGGCATGTCACATCATGCATAGACATCAACACAAAAGGGAAAGGAATCTGCATTTTTCAAATAGTTTTATGGAAAAATCTCTGCTGCCATTTCTAGCAGCACGTGATAGAGACTGTCATGGCCTTGGGAGAACAGGAGGGTGCCTCTGCACATGCTGAAAGAATGTAGAGAGCAGCAAGTTGCCTGCAGTCTGCTGGGATGGAGCAGGGCTGACAGGAGTTTCCCTGCACTGGTGTTACCTGCATAGGTTCTTTGAGTATTTCTGTGCTTGTAAGAAGTTACAACAGACACTGAGCAGAACCAGTTCACATTGCTGAAAGCAGAAAGTGAAAGGCCAAGTGCTGCTGGTAAGCAAGAGCAGATGTTTATCCTGTGCCAGGAAGGCTGAAACCTGTTCCCCACAGGAGTTGTCCTTATGAGTGTGATGGCTGATTGCACCTCTGCCCCGTTTAGTAATTTGGCTTATTTTGGAGGAGGAGGAGCCTTCCAAAAAGGAGAAATTCCTAGGGAGAGCTTCATAGAGCATGAAGGAAGCAATAGCAAGGTTTCCCTCAGAGGTCTCCATCTCACAGAAAAAAAATGGCAGTCTTCTGCTCTTTTCAAGACATGCTGGATCCTGCAAGGCTCATGGGTGCTCTGCAAGGAAGATGTAACAGCTACAGTGCTTAGGAGGACCTCCTGATGGGCTAGTTAATTGGCTAATGGGGATGCCTTTCCTTGCAGTCAAATAAATGTGAGTGCAACGATTACTTAATAGAGAGGTGTAGATCTTTGGGAGATGACTTCACTGGGCTGCCAAAAGGAATGGGCAACAAACCAGTTGGAGCTGCTGATGCTGTTGTCACAGATTTACCAGAAAGTCTGCTTTTCCTTCCAGCTTTTTTTTTCTTCGCCTTTTTTTTTTTTTTTTCTAAAGAAGCGATTATCAGCTTAACCTTTCCCAGGAACTGATACTAAGGCAAACTTCTATCAGATATTGCTAAGTGTAATGTGCCTTTTCATGACTTCTCCTTGGAGCGTGACAGCTGCCAAGCTCACAAAGTATTTCAGCCCTGTTACTGTAACTGTGGCTACTGTTGTTGGTAGCTGTTCAGGACTTTCATTTGCCCGTCCTAAGGGGACTGTAATAAAGACTGGCCCCTGCTGTTAAATTGTTTGCATAATTCCTTTTTTCTTTTTCTTTTTTTTTTTCCTTTTTTTGACTGGGAAAGTTGATCTTAGACTGGGAGAAGTATCATCTGTGCTAGAGTTTTAGCACCGGATCATATCTGAGTGATTCGAGATGAGTGTGTCCCTCTTCTCTAATCCATTGCCTTGAAGTTGAAGAAAGCGCCTGATTTCCCACTTTGATTTCTCTAGACGACCCGTAATCCCAAATTTTAGTGAGGAGCTGATTTATTGACTAACATCAGGGAGGGGACATTAATTCCTTGTCTGCCACCCAGCATGCCTGCTTGGAAAGAAAGAAACCTCCTCTGCTGTAGGTAAGATCACAACCACAGTGTATAAACCAAGCTGAAATTCATATGTTCAAGCAGCTTGTCTGGAAAACTTGACTCTACTGCCACTTAACCCTGTAATTGCCTGGAAACCTTTGAAACACCTGACTCTTTACCCTTGGAGCTCACCCAGGTGCCCAGAGCCACACTCCTTGGGGTCCCCAGAGCTGCCAGAACTGGCAGTCTAGTGCCTCTTGCCTGCCAAAACCTCCCTGGTGTGACGTAAACAAGAATTTTACTTGTTCAGGGGATTGGTGGGCCCTGGTAGCTGCACCTGGAACCTCCCCATGCAGCACCATGGCAGCTCCAGCTCCAAAAGACTGCAAACATGGGAGCACCCACAGAGCAAGGGAGGGAGGGAAGGCCTCCCTGCCTGCTGCCTCCCAGGAAAGTGCCCTCAGGGGTAAGGATGCCTGGGGGAGAGACCCTCTCCCCCCATTGCAGTGCCACCTTGCTGAAAGCCTTTCCTAGAGTCATGATGCCAATGAGAGAGGAGGAATTTGGATGCCAAAACCCACAGTCAGCGTGTAAATCTCCTCGAATAAGGACTGTCAGGGGACTGAGGAGGCAGCTCAGGGCTCCCCACTCCCTGGTGACAGGCCTCAGAGTGAGGTTTCAGCATTAGGCAGTGCTTTTTGCTTGCTATCCACCCTCCTGAGTCTGAAATTCCTGGCTGGAGTGTGGCAGTTTCAAAGCAGGGGTGGAGGAGGCTCCTCCGCCCAAGGTAGCCTCCAGTCTGGCTGTTGGGGCGCTCTCATGGGATGTGGGAGCTGTGGGTTTGGGCCCCTCGGGCTGAGGCGGGAGAGGAACCTGGGCCTCCCACTTCCTCAGCATATGCTTTGAATACCAAGGCATTATATAATAAAAGCTATCACCACCTTTTCTTCTTCCTGCTTTGTTTTTAAAAGACTGATCTGTGTGGAGTCTTTTGAAAGAAAGGGCGTAGGTACCAATCTCCAGGAGAAGATTCCAGACAATGGATCCCAGGCAGACAGGATTGCCTCACTCCAGCCTCAAGGGGCTTTTAGTGCAAGAGAGAATTGCAGATACACCCTTGTCCTCCACTTTTCCTGTTGCTTGAATGTAAGCAGCTGCATGCTCTCTTCAAGAAGATCCCACTGTATCCTGCCAGCTCTGTTGCGTTCGAGTCTTGAAGCACCCAACTACCGCCATCAGTCGCGCAGGGGGTCTGAGTGCGGTTCATGAGCTGCTGGAGGCCGGATCACTTAGAAGTCAGGAATTTCGGTGCCCAAACCTCTCCCAAATCTAATCTTAAATTCTCTAGTTAAATCAGCTTTTCAAATCCAGATGAAATGACTTACCTCTTTGAAAAAATACTGGGGATAGAGGTTAGATCAAGCAGGATGTGCTTATATAATTGCATAAACAGGTAAGACAATTTTTTGTTGCTTTGAAAACTTTAGAAGATTTTAGACTAGAAATAAGTGTCCACAAGTAGCCTTAATCATTGCACTCTGTGAATACTTATTTGAAATTGTCTGGGCAATCAATTCTGATGTAGCTCTTTGCCTGGAAAAGCCCAGACAGTCCCAGATGTCTCTTTGATGCAGAATCACACAAAGACTCAAATTTCCATTGCTCTGATGAAGCAAAATGTCCCCTGCCCTAACTGAGGGGGAAGAAGTCCCTGTGTCCCAAAATATAAATGTGTTGCACATGGTGCCTATTAATCAATGGAGTCAAGTCTGGAGCAGCATCAACTCTTACAACTTGTACTCAGTGGTGCAATTATACAAATCCATATCTCTCTCCATATGGCCCTATATCTCTCCATGATATATGAAAAATCATGGCAGTCCAGTGAAGTGCCCAGTGACTGGAAATAGGGAAATATTGCAACGATTTTTAAAAAGGGTAGAAAGGAGCACCCTGGGACTGACCTGTCATCCTCACCTTTGTGCCTGGGGAGATCATGGAACAGATCCTCCTAGAAGCTATGCTAAGGCTCATGGAGGACAGGGAGGTGATTCGAGACAGCCAGCACGGCGTCACCAAGGGCAAGTCCTGCCTAAACAATCTAGTGGCCTTCTTCAATGGAGTGATCACATCAGTGGACAAGGGAAGGGCTACAGATGTCATCTCTAAAGCCTTTGACATGGTCCCCCACAACATCCTTCTCTCTGAATTGGATTTGATGGGTGGACTGTTTGGTGGATGAAGACTTGGTTAGCATACAGTCACATTGAGAGGGTACAGGTCAATGGCTCAATGTCCTGATGAAGGTCAGTGACAAGTGGTGTCCCTCAGGGGTCCATATTGGGTTACTGTTGGGTACTGTTAAATATCTTTGTCAATGAGATGAAGGGATCAAGTGCACCCTGAGCAACTTTGCAGACAACACCAAGCTGTGTGGTGCAGTTGACATACCTGAAGGATGGATGCCATCCAGAGTGATCTAGAAAAACTTGAGATGTGGGCCCTAGGGAACATGATGAGGTTCAACAAGGCCAAGTGCAAGGTCCTGCATGTGGGATGGGGCAAACCCCAGTGTCAATACAGTCTGGGGGATAAAGGGATTGAGAGCAGCCATGCCAAGAAGTAGTTGGGCATGCTGATGGATAAAAGGCTGGACATGACCCGGTAGTGTGTACTCGCAGCCCTGAAAGCCAACTGTATCCTGGGCTGCATTAAAAGAAGAGTGGCCAGCAGGTTGAGGAAGGTGATTTTCCCCCTCTGCTCCATTCTGATGAGACCTCAGCTGGAGCACTGTGTCCAGCCCTGGGGCCTCCAACATAAGAAGGACATGGACCTGCTGAAGTGGGTCCAGAGAAAGGCCGCAAAGATGAAAACAGAGCTGGAGCACCTCTCCTATGAAGAGAGACTGAGAGAGTTGGCTTTATCCTGCCTGGAGAAGAGAAAGCCCCAGGGAAACCTTATTGTGATCTTTTGATACTTCAACAGGGTTTTAAGAAAGGTGGGGACAAACATTTTAGTAGGGTCTGTTGTGATAGGACAAGGGCTAATGGCTTTAAACTAGAAAAGGGTAGATTCAGACTAGATGGAAGGAAGATATTTTTTACAATGAGGGTGGTGAAACACTGAAACAGGTTGCCCTGGAAATCTATTATTCTCCTCTCTTTTTCTAGGCAGAAAACTCCAGAGGACAGGAGGCCAGCTCATCAATAGAGTCTCCATGCAAGATGAAAGTCTGTGACTTATTGCAGTAGATACTGGAAATCAAAAGGCAATGAAAATGAAGAAAAGATGTCACTGTCCTTGCCACACTTTTGTCAAGAGAATTCGCCAAAGGATGGCAAAGGTCCCCTGCAGCCCCTTCATTCACATCTTCATTATCATAATTTGCCAGTGGAACAATCATTGTGAGTGACACCAGCTCTGGTAAAGGAGATTGAGGCTTTCTCCACTCTTTGAGAAGTCAAGAAAGCTAAAAAGGATGAAATAGAAACCTTCCCCAGGATGTCCTGAGAGGCTAAGTGTACATTCAAGGAAGTCCAACCACAGGAGAACTGGCTGGTTACCCTGAGGCTGGACTGACTGCCCAGATATGATGCTTCATGGACCCTTAGGTAGGTTTTGCCAGGTGGTGTGATGAGATGATGCTCTGATACCATCAGGAGATGCTCATTGCAGAGAAATAAAAGAAAGAAGGTATTATAGAGGATCATTTCAATACCTGACACTCTTACACTTGGCTAATTGTATTTGTTCATTAAGATAAGGATCAGCGTTCAGCTGCTTCCTCATTTAGGTCAGCCTTCCAGTACATTTGCACTTGCAAGGGAAAGCTGCTTTAATGAGACATAATGAAACTTGCTACACATTGCATCATAACTTCTGTGTTAATATCATTTACACATGATAAAATGCAAATAGTATTGACCGTCAATGCACAATCATGCTTAATCCTCTAAGCCCACACACACGCATGTGCTAAAACTAATATCCCTAACAGTAAACAAAATATACATCTGTGCCTCTCTCCATCCTCCTGAGAACATTCATTTTCCCTAAACTGTAAGGTGCATCAGCTTTACCCACACAGCCAAGCAAATAGATTACCACTGGCTCAGAAGGGCTCTGGCTCCTGTAGGTACCCTCATTTTCTGCAGTTCACAAAAACATGACAATGCCATGACCTTGCTGTAAACAGCCAATGTTAAACAGATCCACACTCTGCATTATAGGCATTCAGAGGGCGTTTATAATGCTTAACTCCAATTGACTCTCCCAGTGCATTTTGGGTGTCCAAGGTCTGCTTGACTATCTTCTGTAGGCACCCTGAATTTTGAAATAGGCATCTCAGCTAAATGATAGCCAGGAAAGATGCTCAAACTCTTCTTCATTTGGGATTTTCACTGGTAGAAGGGTATTGGCGTACTCTTTTACATCTGTGTTTTGGAGTTGGAATGTAGTACAAAAGGCAAGGTATTAAGCTGAAGTGGGATCGGTTAGTGACTAGCCACCTTCAGTGAATAAATATTCCCTGGAGGTTAAATGGGTCCACATGTACTTCAAGAAATGCAGAGAAAGTTAAATTTAATTGTAATTCTGTTGTGGGAAGTTCAGCTCACTATGTCAGAATCACTAAACCACTTTCAGGTATCTTAATAGCACATGGGTGTTCATATTTCTGAGAGAAAATCCTCTTCAGGTTGCATGCTATTTGAGAGTACTACCTCTGAACTTTATAATTTTAGTGACTTTCTGCATCTCTGATTTCCTGAGAGTTGCAAAACTTTTTTAATCAACTTTTCTTACTCTTTGAATGTAAAATACTCACATTAGTTCAGGACTGGTGAAAAATTCTCTTTGGAAATTTCTCCCCCACCTTATGAAACACAGCATTGCAGCAACTGTTTGCTATTTCTCAGTGCTATCGGCAAAGTGCTGCTGTGGGTTTTAATGATCCAGAAATATGCAACAGACAGCAGTTGTCTGGAGAAACCATAGAGTTGTATAGGACATGATCCTTGGGGAGGTGTCCCATTGGTGAGGAAACCCTGAGGAGCAGCTGAACAAGCTCAGTGCCTTTCAAAGATACTCTTCTCCTTTGATTGCACAGGCTCTTTCAAGAGGGGTGCTTCATGAAGCTAGTAAAATTTGGCTTCACAGTGCCTACCAGCTATCTCACCGTGGACAATCAAAACTGAGCAAAGAAGATTTGCTCTCCAGAAAAGGGAAGTATCCCAACCTTTGTCACTAGCTAAGCCTGATGTTCACAGAGCTGATCAGAGAGTGCTCAGTCTTGAATATAGATGTGCTCTTTAGACACTTTTTGGCCCATTCAAAGCTTGGCATTATATTTTTGTGCCTGCCTGTAATCACATTGTATTCCCTCAGCAACCATAAAGTGGAAACTTTTTTTTATTTAATATTGGTGAAAGCAGATATTATTCAGCATATATTGTGCTTTCAGTACCTTAGCAGCTGGAAAGACCAGTGTATGCCAGCAGTGTGTGTCAAAAAGCAGAGACCGTACATCCAAGGTACAAAAGAGTGCAAATGCAGGGGACACATCTCCTCCAAGCAGAGCAGGCAGCCCACTGCCTCTGTGTAAGTCCAGGACCTCAAGAGACACGGGCTTCTCACAGTAGCTGAATGTGGACTCCTCAGCTGAACAGTGCACTCAGTTTGAGGACTATGCATGTTAGATTCTTGCTTTGATACCTTCACTCAGGCAAAGCTTTGGCTCTGTCAGTTCCAGCAAAGTAAAACTTGGGTGAATCAGCCTCCCTCAGACCATGTAGCTTGATTCACATGCTAGGAATCCAGCCTCTCCTAACCAACAGAAGCTCCAGCAGTGGAACTGCATTTAGTATCAGCTCTGTGAGCATTTTTGCATGCAAACCTCAGGGGGGAACTCCAGCTGTCAGGAGTGTGTCCTGGATTGCTCTGATGGGATTTGTGGAAGTGAAGCTGTGGGCGCAAGGGGTGAGCCTGTGCTTGTAAGGAAAGAAAGTGAAGGTTTTGACTATACCAGTAAGTTAGATGGTGTGAGCTCTGTGCTGCAATCAGTTACGTATTTTGGTGAGTGTGTCCCCGGCATGGCTTTGGCCACTGAGAGCTAACATCCTCCTACGCAGCACATGCGTGGCATGGATTGGACTCTGCTCTTCAGGGGCTGCATGGATGAGGCCAAGTGTTTTGGAGGGGAAAGAGTGTTTACTCATGCATGTGCAAATCATGCATGACATAAAAAGGATCTGGGTGCTAGACACTTCTTTCACAACTAGTAGTGTGTGTGCAAACATATGCTAGACTGTGCAGTATGGATATGTGAGACATACATGCATGTATATACATATATGTTTATATACATGCACACACGTGCATACGCTGCACTTTTATGCAATAACCAATTTTAGTGCTATAATTACCTATACTGCAGACTAAGAACCACATCCTCTTGTTCGGTTTCTTTTTTGGAGAAGGTAGGTCAACCCATGCTAATTTTAACAGGTTTCCCATTCTGAGCATCGGTGGGCTTCAATGACCTTAGCACAACACTATGGTGAGCTGGTTTTTCTCCCTGAAGGGTGATGGGACTGGGTTGAATAATCATAGTGGTACAGCCCCTCTGCATTTTCTGTCCAGAGTGAGGTTGCTAAAGTCTAGCTCCAGCTTCCCTCCCATCATCATACCATTATGTCTGAGACACCTGATTTTGTTACCTGCCTTTTGTGTAATTCCAGTAAAGACTCACAGGCAAAGAATGCTAACCATGCTATTTGCCGAAATTCTCATGGATGAGAAAATTAACACCCCCCTCCTTTTTGTTGTTGCCATGGTCACAGGAAAGAAATTAAAGCATCAAAGCCTTCCATTTCCTGATGATGGATTAAGGAAATTATTAATTTGTCTTATAAAAAGGCAGGTTGTGTCTCTGCAATTAATGTTGGAGAGCTCTTCATGAGGGGAATTGCAGCCTCCTGGGCGGAGAAGGCTAAAGCATCTGCTTATTCACTAGCTTAGATAGATGGGGCTGCTATGGAGGTCTGTGCCATAACTCCTGCCTTCATTTGTTACTCCAGATAGGATTTGGCTGCCAAGGCAGTGGTTTCTTTGGGGCACAGGATTAAAAATTAAAAAGTGCCCCCCAAAATTAAGCACTTTCCTTTATCCATTTTTTATGCTCCATCCATGATCTCTCAGAATTTCTTCCTTTGCAGGTTGAGGAAGAGAAAGCACAGGGAAAAAGACCCTGCTTACATGTAGTCGTCTGTGATATGTTTCTATTCATCTCTTACCCTGCTTTTCTGGCTCCCTGGTGCCCAATGTCTACCTACTGGTGAGGCAGCTGTTTATATGGGAACTCTTCACAAAGATTGGTTTCACAGTGTGATGTGTTCTCCTGGGAAGCTGCAGGCTTGGCCATGGCCACCGCACCTGACCCAGCATCAGGCATAAAGACTCAGTCCCATAAAGACTTTCTGATGAATCTGGGCCTCTTTTCCCAGCTTCATCTCACTATGTTTCTTGGTGACCTTCCTGACTGGGGTATCTGCAGGGAACAACTGAGATGACCATCACCTTTGGGGCTGCCTATGCTTGCGGGACAAAATGGGGAGGAAAATATATTACCTGGTCTGGTTCTGGTATCAAAAATTCTTTCTTTTGATTCACCTTTTCTTCTCCATTTCCATGTTTTATTCTAAACAATTGGAGAAAATATGGTTCTGAATAGCAGCATTTGTCTTCAAACTTCGGAGAAGAAATAAAATAGCACCGAGATATGGAGATTTTGATCTTGATATTCATCAAAACTCACTTGGCTCCACAGAGAGTCCCATTGTCCCAGGCTTCTTTTCATCATTCTCTCTGAGCCTAAAGGTGCTGCTTTGACCTTCTACCACCGGCAGCAGTGTTTGATGACAGAAACCAGCATGCCATGCAGACTCTTTTAAATTCATCCTTTCATATTACGTCTTGGTGCGTTCAGGTAATTTGGCCCTTTTATTTACTTATGCCCTTTTACTTCTTCCTGAAAGGAAATGTCTTAATGCTTCCCATTTAAACCCATGGAAGTAAATTGTTGCAAGATAACACCTGGTGAGCAAGTGCTGCTGGGGTGAAGGGAGGCTGAGCAGTGCTTGTGACATGGAGCGGTGCCTCATGCTAACCTCGTGGCTCATCCCTTTGATATGGTGTCTGTCAGGCACTGTGCTTTGCCTACCTTGCCGTGGGAAATGAGGGAACTTGTTTGTCACTTTTCCCTACTCTGAAAGGGCACAAAGGAGGAAAGGATCTTTTCTCTGAGTGGTAAGCTCCCTTTTCCCTTTGATCTGCCTTATGGGAGTAACTTTCCCCTCTGAATAGAAAGAATGCCAGGAATACTTCTTGGAAAAGCCGAATGCAATTTGGAAACTCAACAGGAGTTTGCATACCTGCCATATTCCTATGAATATACAGTGCTGCTCTCCCAGCAACCACATCCAGACCACACTCAGCTCAGATATCTTTCTTGAGGACACTGCTGCAGTCAGAAAGGCTCCTTCAGTTGATTGAAAGATATGAAACCCTTGTTCCTGGGCCTGATGCGTGTAATTAAGAGCTTTAAAACCAATGTTGTAACTCCATGAGGGATGTTTCTGTGGTGTTAAACATGTCAAATGTCCTACTGCTCTCAGATGCTGAGCTATAGTCCTTAAGGTCTCAGTTATTGGGACCCATAACTGAGAAAACCCATATTTACCTCTGTATATGTGTGATGATCGTGAGTCCTGGTGATATTGGTGTCACAATTGCACTTTGATGTGCAAATAGACTGATTTGCAAACACAAACCTACAAAGTCTAAAAAAAGGAAAATGTTATGCCATGTGTACCCTGGATGTATTTATACATTAGTTAAGCTCACCTGGGAGTGTCCCACAGTGTACTGATGGCATCTATTTTTCCTCTGGTCAACAACGTGCACACAATGTGCAGGATTTCAAATTGGTGCCAAAAGAGTTTACCTTCTCCTCAGATAGCATTTGATGACTCAAAAACACTGATACCCTTTTCCCTGTCATGCCTTTTCTCTCCAGCTGTGCTGAGTAATTGAGTTGGTAGCCCAGGTGGCACCTCCACACCTCCACAGCCCTTGATACTGAGCTCCTTTTGGCCAGCCTGCACCAAGTATGTATTGTGCTATCCTGTTGATCTTTATTTTCTCCCTATTCAATACTAGAAGGTCATAATGCTCACCATAATCTCTCCTTATGCTAATGCGAGCATCCAAATGCTGGTGGCCAAATGCAGATATATCTTGGTGTTCGACGTCAGGACTGTGGGGAGAGAAAGAAAGGGAAGAAGGAGAAGCAGGCATCATGCAAAAACCCTTTACCCAGGCCACAGTTTACATTCTGCCGAGAGAAGGAACTAAACTTATGTGTAAATTCCTTTATATGGAAACGCCCACTGTTTAATTTAGAAAAACTCTGAAATAAATTTATAAATCTCCTCTGTCTTCCTATTTCCTTCCTTCCAGACCCTTCAGAGACCCACCACAGGTCCATATGGGAAGTTTGCAAATGTCTTTTGCATTTTTTGCATTTGCATTTTATGTCTCGGTTGCATCAGGCAAAGCATCGCCAGTCAGTCAAGAGAGGGGGTTGTCCTGCTCTGCTCTGCTCTGCTCTGCTCTGCTCTGCTCTGCTCTGCT
>NW_016690268.1:1637008-1766641 GCF_001604755.1 Lepidothrix coronata | reverse complement strand
TGAGGGCACTTGGTCTGTTCAGCCTGGAGGAGACTGAGGGGAGACCTCATTGCAGTTACAACTTCGCTGTGAGGGGAAGAGGAAGGGCAGGCACTGATCTCTTCTCTGTGGTGACCAGTGACAGGACCTGAAGGAATGGCCTGAAGTAAACGGGAGGTTTAGGTTGGATATTAGAAAAAGGTTCTTCACTCAGAGGGTGGTTGGGCACTGGAACAGGCTCCCCAGGGAAGCAGTCACAGCACCAAGCCTGACAGAGTTCAAGAAGAGTTTGGACAATACTCTCGTGTAACATGGTGTGACTCTTGGGGATGGTCCTGTACAGGGCCAAGAGCTGGACTCTATGATCCTCATGGGTCCCTTCCAACTCAGCGTATTCTGTGATTCTGCTCTATGGCATTCCTGCTGTGAGCAACATATGCTTTCTAGGGAATATGGAGGATGCTTTGCACCACAAAAACTTTTCTTTGTGCCTCTTTTGATTTCTCTCATGGACTCCAATGTGAAGATTTCCAGGTCATGCTGTACCAGCCTGCTCCCTAAGATAGAGGAAGCTGAGATCAGAGACTTCAGTCAATGAGTGACTCCAGCTTGTCTTTGACTCCGTAGGTGCTGTTGATGGAGGCACACAGACATGCAACTATGCCCATATAGACCTGGTAATCCATTTCCACAGATACATCATCTTTTGTAAACCTGTGAAAAACCAGAAGAGGAGTTAATGTCACTAAACTTATGCTGTGGAAAACTCATTAGGAAATGGGTTTCTTCCTCAAGCACTATGGAAGGAAGTACTCAAGACAGAAATCATGATAAGACAGCCTTATTTCTGGGTAGCCAAGGGTGGGAGGGAGGGAGGGAGGCAGGAAGGCAGGAAGGAAGGAAGATAGGCAGGCAGGAAGGCAGGAAGGAAGGAAGGCAGGCAGGAAGGCAGGAAGGAAGGAAGGTTTAGCTGCATGACTTTTCAGTATAAATATTAGAAATTGTTTAGTTGCATCAAGAGTAAGACAGGTTGCATGGGAAGAACTATCTGGTATATTGAGAAAGAATGATTTTTTAAAATTTTGTAGAGAAAAGAGATAGAATTTATTTTTTTAAACCCCACAGAAAATGACAAAAAAGGAGTTGTAGCCTGATGGGTTAAATATATTAGAGGGGAAAAAATGCAATTTCCTGCTCAATTTGCTACCAAGAAACCAGCTGGCAAAATAATGGCAAAAACTATAAAACTCTGCAGGAAGACTTCTCATAGCACATGGGATGCCACTACTGAGGCGTGCTAGGCTTTCAGCAACAGGTGGGTGAAACTAGTTCCTCTCCTGCACCATAGCAACATGAAGGACATTATCAGAAAACTGACATTTTTTGTGCTGGCTTGAGCGGGACAGGGAATCACTCCTGGAGTTAACATGTGAGGACCAGGATGGAGGCAGAAGTCGTGGTTCATCATGCACCTGATGCTGTTGTTCCTGTAGAAAGGCAATGGGGCTGGTGGGAGGGTTTTGGCCCTATGCTAAAACAGAAAGTGTGTGGCATAAAATAATTGCAGCACTGAGAGGTGCACGGAGGAGTTGTAAGCAGGCAGAAGCATGTCCTCATCTGAGGGGAGCTCCCCCTCATCTGCCTGCACATAGATTTAAAGGTGAGGGTTTGAGAAAGTGTAGTAAGGAAGGACAGCTCTGGAGAGGCTGCTGCTTAAGGAAGGGTAAAGAAAAGTCATTCCTGAAGGATGGGAGACGAAATAAAAATATGCATGCTGCGGACACAGATAAGTGCTGCAGACTGTAAGACTGGGATAGCCAGTTTAGAAATATTCATGTTGCGCAAGATGGATAGAAATATAATCTGGTTAACACCCTGGGTAGTGGGGAGAGACTGAAGATGAAGCTGGATATAGGATCATAACACAGTGGCTGTCATCCTGCTTTGGCAGTATTAAAAATTCCTTCCGTGGCATTGCACTAATGCAGACACCAGTGTTGCTGAAGATTTAAAACTCCAGACAGATCAGAAAAGCCAGGACGGGGCTGGGTATCTGTATGTTACCAGGAGGAGGATATCAAGTACTGTAACAGCAGAAAAAGCCAGTGAAATTTAGCTAGCCTGAAGATGGACTAGCGCTGCCCTGCCTCTGCCCAGCACCTGAGTATATGGCCCAGTTCAGGTCAGGTGCATCCCTATACTGGGATAGCTCTTGGAGGAGTTTTTCCACTCCAGGTGCCTTTGGTGGGGAGAGAGCCAGGCGACTCAAGTTAGGCGGGTTGACTAGGGATGCAGCTATGTGAAATATTCAAGGAGAGGATTGCTGAATCCTGAGGAACGTGAGTCACTGTTTCATATTTGGCACTCTGGGTCGCACCACAAGAGCGTGCTTCAGCACATAGCAGAGAAACTTTCATGTCTTGGGATGCGGCAGAAGGTTGCAAAAGACTGTCATGGATATTATCTCAATAGCAATTTCTGGCCACACCAAAGTGGTTGGTTTTTTAAAAATGGTTATGATAATAGTTTACCAGGTTACTAATTAGTCTATTAATTTTGAAATGGTTCAGAACAAGGTTGAAAAATGATGATTCATATGTATTGTTTATCAAGAATGATTTCAGACAGGACAAGTACTTATTACAAGTATACCACATTATGAAATCAACAGAAGAAAAAAAAAAAAACCCACAGAAAATAATAAAAAACCTTGGAACACTATTCATCTGCCAAGATAAGACAAAACAGATCACATTATATGTTCAAAAATTAATATGAATGGTATGAAAATTAAATACAGACATAGCATTCAATAAGTGTTTTAGTAATACATAAACTTACGCCTCTCATCTTCTGCTCTTACCATCAATTATGTTTGTTTTTTTCCTGGTGCACAACTATACACAATTGCCTTTAAAAAAGGGTCATCTCCCTTGTTCTTTAGTCTCTAATCCTAGTCCTATGTCCAGATGTAATGCCATTTCTCAGTTGGATTTCTCAGTGATTAGAATCCCTCCTCAGAGACGAGTTCACTGACAAACTCAGGAATTAGGGCTATTGGAAGATTTCTACTTTGATTCCAACAAAGTGTAGCAGTGTTGACGGTGGAAAGCTGAATGTGGAGCTCTTTTTACACCTCCTGATGTACTTTCATGACAACAAGGGCTCTTGTTCGTGATCACTGAACAAAGATATCTATATTTAGTATAAATATAGATATTTATTACAGTATAATACTAAAAGCACAATATATAAAAGTATGTAGTAATAAATATTATTTAGCCCACCTAATGCAGAGGAAAGTCGTGAAAATACAGCTTATGACCCCTAGTAAATGCAGCTTTTTTGCAGCTTTTTTACATCTTCAGAAAATTTTCACAAGAGGACAGTTCGTTCCTGATTTCTAAAGGGGTTTCCATCTGGGCACAAGATGGCCTTTCAGATGGAGTAAAGGGAAGAGTGCCTGTCTGAAGTTTTGTGGGTTGGCAGTCACTGGCCATCATTACAACCCCTCCGAAAGGACCTGAAAGGACTTTTCCGGCCTGCAACAGCCATGTGTGTAGCCTGACCCTTCTTCCCCAGTAAACATGCTCAGCAGCCACTAACCCCATGACTCTTAACCAGATCCTTCCTCCAGTTACCTACGAGGCTGCCTTTTAGCCACTACTAGGCTCTGGCTTCACCATGCTAAATGATACTGACTGCACCTCCCACAGAATCACAGAAACACAGAATCAACAGAATCACCAAATGGATAAGGTTGGAAGGGACCACAGTGGGGTTATCTGGACCAACCTCCCTGCTCAAGCAAGGTATTCCTAGAACACACTGCACAGGATTGCATCAAGACACAATCCCATTCCTATTGCCCCCATTGCTGGAAAATGCTGTTTTGCCTGCTGTGCAGAGCTGCAAAGGGCGGATGCCCTCCCCGGCTGGAGAACCTGACTCCCAGCCCAGGTTTCCCTGCCTGGTAAGTACACTCTAATTTACATTCCTCCCGAGTTAGTAAGCTCGAGCTTAGCCTTGAATCCTTCTTGAAAATCCTGGACTGATTCATTTTCCCCCTGAAGAAACTCCTCATAAACTCTGGCTCACCCCACATACATACATTTCATTTTAATTAAAAAATACCTTGCTGGTATGACAAGCTATACAAGTTTTGCTAAAATATTAAATAATAATAAAAAAACCCCTCTGAACCCTCAGGTCTCTGTCACAGAGAGATACAATACATCAAACATCTGTCCAGAACTGAACTGAGGATAGTCATAGCATTTGGAGGTTTCACTTCTTTCCATTTATCATTGTGACGTGTTTCGAATTTGGAGATAAAGTTTCTTTGCAGCACGATCGTAGGTCCCCTTTTTCTTTTCCCCCATAGCTGTACAAAGGTTTTCCTCAACATTTTTTAATGGAAAATCTTTTGCTACTTTTAAATATTTTTTTAAAGAAAATCTCCTCCTCACATTTCCACCTGTTTTGGGCACAGAAATAGGATGCTTTTCTCCATTTCAATTCCTCTCCTATCACATTAGCTGTGCAGTGATTTCTTTTTAGTTCTGCACTGTGCTTTGCCTCTTCCAATTTCAACTCCTCGTTTACAGTCATTGATTCTTTATATGCTGAGGGCCTACTCAGGGCTGGCACATTTCACCCTGTGAAGCTATCCATTAGTCTCAAAGCACTATTTAAAACTCTTCAGCAACTCCATCTTTGGGGCTTTAATATACCTGTGACAGTGACCTGTATATAGTTTTGCTGTAGGGTTAGATCTGGGGATGGAGACATCCATTTGCTCCGTGTAGTCCAAGGTGCCAGACTCCCTGTCTCAGTGCTGGGGGAGAAGGTATAATTCATAGAAAGTTGTGTGATGTATTGAGAGCTTTGTAAGCAAGCCCAGAGAAATACAGAGCAATGAGGTGGAGCATGGGTACCACCTCTCCTATGTGGTCAAGCAAATCCAGCTGCTGGGGTTCTTAGCCAGCATCTTTTTGGGATGTTGGGAGAGCAACTGACAGCAAGCAGTCAGGGAAAGGCATTCTGTAATGGAAACCAGCACAGGGACACTACTGAATGAGTGCTAAGAGATATGTTGAGATGTTGCTCCACCTGGACAATTAACTCTGATATTATAAGCCCTCTCTGAAGATGTTGCCAAGGCATCTTGGCATTGTGTTGTGCAAGCACATCAACCCGAGGGTTCAGAAATGCAACAGAGGCATAAGGGACCTGGTAATTCCTAGTCAGTTATTTCTCCTGCCTAGTGAGTACCTTAATCGGAAAGTGCTGGGTGCACCTTGGAGTGGAGCGTCTTCCTTACTTCTCAGTTAAGGCACGTTACTGTGAAGAGAAGCCAACAAATTATGCAGGACCAGGGAGGTAGTGGGCAAATGCCAAAGGTAGTATATGCAGTGCCACTGGGTAAGTCATTGGTTTTGTCAGGTGTTGGAGACCTACTTCTGTTATGCGTTGGATCCACAGTTGTGGTGGCTCTCCTCTGCTTGGTCCCAGGGCTCGGCTTGGCTGGCCACCTGTTGCAGCTGCTGGTGTGCTGGAGATTCAGGGCTGAAACCAGGGGAAGCACAGTTAGGTCAGTACAATGCTGTGTTTGAATGACTCAGTTGCCCCTCTAAGCCGAGCCTTACTGACAGCTATACCACTCTCAACCGCGTCACTACTTTATTCGCTGCTCATGTAGGAATCTCCTCACTGTACTTCAGTTCAAAGCTTAGGCATTCCTGCGGGTGTCCCCGGGGAATTTATTTTTGCACCAGGGTGCATGTTGATATAAATTCTTATCCAAACTAATGTTTTAATCAGTTTTTTTTAAGGTCTCTTACAGTGCCAGTCCTCTGAAGTGCATTTCTTGGCCATATAAATTCCTTTGCTGTTCATCCATGCACTTAATTTCAAGAGCAAGCCACCTGCATGGCAGAGGCATTCCACCTCCAAGCCATTTTGCTGAGGTATCCACAACTGTGGTCTAGTAGATTTAATATTTATTGTTATTTGTATGGCACTTAATACTTATTTATTGCCTATATATAGCAACAAACATGTTTGAGGCTTGCAGTAGTTCAGGAAAACAAAGTCCAGTTAGACAGAATAGATTACGTACAAGAAGAGGAGGAGCAAAGGCATCAAAGATGTCACCAAAGTGTGACATTTCTCATGTGTTTTTGTAGTGAAAAAAAAAAAAACAGAAACAGTGACTGCAGGTAGTCTTGCCCACAGTCTGAAATCCTGGCCAGCACTGTATATGGTGGAGAAGTAGGTAAGAAATCGCATTGTGGAGAATTACATTGTTAATTCTTAAGAGAAGTTTGCCTCTGAGCTCTCATTACTAAGACAAATAGTATGGGCTGTAAGTGACTGCCAGTGTGGCTATGACCTTCTTGGCTTCTGTCTTCTGCTGCAAGACCTCAGTTCAGCATCCTGTGGCCCCTTAGCCCCCTTCAATGCCCTCAGCCATAAGTGCTCATCTAGAGCCTTTTGGGTGCCTAGAGAGGAGGTGGGAAGGCAGGTTCCAGCAAAGTCGATGCCTTACAGCAGAGCAGGTAGCTGCCAGTGAGCCGTCCAGAGGCATGAACCCACGTGGGCATGCTCAGCCTGTGCCACTGCAGAGAATCTCTGTACCAGCCTGCCTAGCCATCTGTGGTGGTGCTGTTTGAGGCAGTAGCCCTGGCTCTTCCTCAGACACTGCAGCCACAAGATATGGACATAATTTAAAATAAATTTTTTAGGTAGTTTTCTTGTATGACTAGCTTCCTTCTGTTGGAACATACCCTGGTTTTTATTCCAGCTAATGTATCATAATTCTCAACATCCACATAAATACCAGCCTATTTTTAAATCCTCTTTTTCTAGCCTCAGTAGTATCTGTGGCTTAAGGTCCCACACATTAATTATATATTGTGTAATGAAGTATTTCCTTAGCAGCTCCTTAATTCATACAGCAGAAAATGTCTACTAGGTAGCATTTCATTCACCTGTGTTTCCTATTATTAATTTCTTCTCAAAACAGGCACCCCAATTTTCCAGTCAAGCGTTTGTTCTCTCCCTTCTTGTCCCTTTTGAAGTCAAGAATCATCCCTGAGCAAAACTTCCATTTCAGTGTGTGCTTCTAAGTTATAATTTCAACGTTATTTCCACAATTGAACTAAGTTTTGAACCAAGTTAACCATGACTTGGTCTGATGTTCCCTGGTCTCCCAGTTTTACTCTTGCCTGTTCCTCTCCCCTCTGCCATGGACCTTTCCCTCCCCATCACTCAGGGGTATCCCATGCCCAGTACCATGCAGAAAGTGCTGTGTTTTTTGTCTTCTGAGGCTGCTCCAATTGCCTCAAAAGTGACAATGCTCCTGAGACCCAAGGTCTTCCCATTTTTGGAGAAGCTGTCAGTAAAATCTGAGATCTCTCAGGAAGAGGGATGAAGCAAGTGCACCTTTCTCAAAGATTTGAAGGGATTTATTGAGGAGTGGTTTCAACCCTCTTTCCAACCTTTGGGGTTTAGGTAGTGATGGAGAGTTTCACAACTTCTGTTTCATTGTGTGATTAGATGAAGCTTTTCAAAAAGACAGTGGGAAACACATGCTTGTTGCTTTTTTTCTAAGGGAGATGCAAGAATTTGCCCCATTTACCACTTTACACTCCTGTTCAGAGACAAAAAACTTTACATTCTTATCAATTATGTGGTAAGCAATGAGAGGTACTGATGAACTTTTTAGACCCAGAAGAGTTTCTGTGCTGTACTCAGGGTAACATTCTCCTCCATGCTGCATGGGCTTGGCTGACAGAAAGACAATGTGGCAGATCAGGGATTTTAGCTACCTATATAAACCCTTGCCAAAATACAGTCTGGTGGTGTTTTCTTCTGTGGTATCATTTTCATTCTTTTGCCTCTGTAGGTGTTTCCAATTAAATCAATTTTGCAGAGAGTTAGGATAGCCGTAAAAATATGCTAACTCTGAAGATATTTAGGCTGTGATGTTCCCATCCAAATGGAATTTTTTTAACATGAATTTTTGTGCAACTGTCAGTGCAGGAACTTTTTTCCTGGGTTTTCTTAGTATTGAGAAGTTTGAATATGTGACTCTGTGTGTGTGTGTGTACACGTGCATCTCTGGTCTCTGCTATTTCAAAAACTGTAGCATTGAGGAAGGCTAGACACCTTAGTTCACAAAGATTTTTTTGTCTTTGTCTCTTTTTATCAATTTTATTTATATGTATAGTTTTAATAGCTTCACCCCCACCTGTAAATAAATAAGTACATAAACGCTGGGGTTTAGTATGCTGGGAGGTGTGTACTGAAACTGGATTTGTGTGGCTGAGAATCTATGCACTGAGCTCAACATAATTGCCTCTAGTTCCTGTGCACAACATCTAATTTGTGGATTTAAAAGTCCATAAGTGCTCATTGCCATGATGGATCATAACAGCTTTTGAGGCAGTTTTCAGCACCAACATGGTAAAAGATATTAATTTAAAATTACTCTGCATACATACATTTTTCTCCATCTGTGACAGACCATCAGTACTGACCACTGTAATGAAGAGAATCTATTACAGACTCTCTTGTGTTCCCAGAGGAGAAATCACATAAGACAAATAAAGAGAACTGTGTGCACATACACAAATTTTTCCTATTGTGCTGATAGTTTTGAGCTGAAATAAGACAGGAATCGGATAACCTGGTACCTCTTCCGGGCTAAGAGGTTACAGTGTGGGAGCTTAAACCCAAACTGGTGCTGTCTATCCTCTCCATCTCTCCTGTTTCAGGCTGTGTGAGACAGAGGTGCTGAGGGGTTTTGTAAGCCTGCTCTGACTCATTACATCTGCGCTTAGGTATTGCAGATAGTAGAAACTTCCATCAGGGGTCTCTGGCTAGCAGATGATCTTTACACATTATGCCAGCAATACATAGGAATTCAGAGAAGTCTGAGGAAGGAGTTGTAGCTTTTTCACTCTGTTGCTATAAGGCATGAATCTACCACATGGGGACACTGGCCTTTGGCCACAGCAGAGATGTGTCAGTACAGTGAGCCCTTGCACGGACATCCCAAACACACCACACCACAGTGCTAAGCTCCCTGGAATGATCCCACCTGTGAATGCAGAGCATAAAAGCACCAGTTAGAAACAAAAAAACCATCACTATCTGCTGGCTGGGTCCACACTTGTAGCCAAACTGCTGAAAGTCACCGATGCTGGATACCGTGAAAATTACAGGACCAGGTCTGGAAGAGGCTCATGAGAGGTGGCAGGCAGCCGCCTTCCCGGTGTCTTTTCTTATGGTAATTGTGTCTGTAGGATTGGGGGGGTGTGTCTGTATGTGTATTGGAGGGCGAGGAGGTTGGATACCAAAAAAGCACATGCAAAGCTGCAAACTGCTGCTGCTGGTAAGTGCTCCCCGTTTAAAAAGGGCTTTGCTCAGAGGATCTTGGCTGCCTCTTGACTAGACAAGTTTTGCTAAATCAGGTGAGGAACAATACACCTGAAAACCACAAATCTAATAGCTTGGGGTTTAGGTTTTTTTTCAGACTGAAGTGTGGCAGCAGGAGAGGTGAGGAAAGGGGTCCTGAGAAGGCACAAAATCCAAGTGACAAAAAAGTGAAGCCCTGCTCTGAAGAGGATCTGTCTTCTGCTGTGCACAGGCACAAAAAATCTTGAAGATAGGTGGTAGCTTGAGGAGACAATTTAGCAACGTGCTTACTTCTACCAAAATTCACGTCCTCTCCTCAGCCGATGAAAGCTGTTTACAGCCTCCCTCCTTATCTGCATGGGGATCCTTTCTGTATAATGTGAAGTGAAGGGGAAGGAGAACTCGGTTTTCCCTCAACAGCTGTTATTTTAGCTTTTAATAAATACCCAGGGTATGTGTACAAAGTATGTTAAATGTATGTAACACATGTTTAATGCATAATCATAAGTTAGTGTGACACCCATGACAGAAAATAGATACGTATAGTGTATTTGTAGTTTATGTTGCACAGGTCAATGTTATAGATACATATGGTATATTATCTGTACACTTATCATGTGTATGCACTTATATATTTATATTTTGCTGTCGAAAAAAACCCAATATTTAAAATTCTGTATCATGGGTATATTATATAATACGTACAGGTCAGATAATTGTTTTGATAATTTTACAGTTTTGGGGATTAAATTAGAAAAGTGTAAATTGCCTAGAGCCTGAGGAGTCCAAGTCTCACACTCGGAAGTAATTTAGGAGCAAAGTCCCCACGATGTGAATGAATTCTGTACTGGCTTTTCTGAACTGAACTTTATTTTATATATATAAGTATTAAGTATTGCAAAATGCTAATTTATGATCTCTCTCTGTCTGAATGTAATAATTTGAATTTTTGAGACACACAGATAACAGCTCTAGTGGGACACTAGGCATCAGTCCCACTGCTAGAAAAATGAAACAAAAAGACACACTTGGCAACCATGATACAAAAGTGCTCAAAATTCAGCTTAAATCTTAAGTGTTGTCTGCCTATGATTTTCTGAAAGTGTTTGTGATGGGAGAATAAAGCTGTTTAAGGTCTCTCTGTTGTCAGACAGACCTGCAGTGCATGCAGGCTTCCAGTATGGCTGTGTTTCCATGGAATACTTTCTTTCATTTTTTTCAATGATGCTTTGGGTCTTAAGACATGGGTTAGTGCATCCTTTTCCGAACAAGTGCCAGCAAAACCTTTATACTCTGCCCCAACATGGACTATTCTGTAAATGCTACCTTGTATTAAAGAAATATTTTGGAACAATCACAGAGAGTTTTTAATAATGTTATTGGCACTCCAGCCTTCTACCTCTAAAGCCAGATGACTTAGGGCTGTGTAAACACTGGCAAAACTGTCTTCATGTCAGTGGCCTTATTGACTTCAACTCTGTAGAGAACCTGTAGCAAAACTGAGAGTGCACCTCAACCACATGAATAAGGGTTTTTTTCCCCTTTAAAACTTTTCACCGTACATCATGCTGTCAAAATTTTATGTTATAAGAAAGCTCAGGAATTTCCAGGATGAAAAGCAAGCACCCTGTAGGAAAGCAAAAATTCTTCCCTCACTCTGTGGAAACCTCTCCACTCCCAATTTACCTCACAGAAAATCTTCAAGCTGGTCCCAAGCAAGCCTTGTGTTGAGCCTTGGCTATTGCAGTCCTAGAGAAGTCAGCAGGCCTAAAGCGAGGATTTAGTTCAACAGCCTTGGGTAAATTTCAGTGAAGTTTCAGTAGCTTTCTGCATAGGATTCCCAATCTAATGCCTGCTGTAGCCAGGAGCTGGATTTTGGCTTGTGGCAGGAAACATGGTGGTGGTGGTGGTAGTGGTTGTCTCTTGGGCTAGGTGAGGACATAAAGTACTGCAGACCTTTAGCCACCTGCAGAATCAGGGATTTTGTGGGAAAGGAGGGAATTTTTACCTGGCAGGTCAAATTAAAAAAGAAAAATAAATAAACGGGAGCCATTTTTAGTTGTCTCGTGCTTGAGAATAGAGAGAGCAAAGCTAACAGAAGGGTATGAGATGGGATGGAAAATGCAGGTGACTATGTCTGGAAGGCATAAAAAGATAATTTAGTGTGCAGCTTTGCAATTTATCACATACCGATCACCCTGAATGTGTTGTGGATGAGTGTGTGCAAACGGGCGGGAGGATGCTGAGGGCATGCGGATACATGTGGGCCCATGTGCACACAGCGCAGCCGTGGGGAGCCTGCTGTGATACCCTGAGTACCACCACCATCACCACCCCCACCATCATCTCGTGGGGAATGGAGGCAGCCAGAGGCTCCTGGGAGATTTTACACCCGCACAGCAACAGGAGCAGCGTACTTTCCAATGTGCCTGTCAGCTGGCTTAGCTCTCCCGAGCCAGGGAGTGCAGCGGGCATTGGCTTTTCCCATTCACTGGGGTGCAGGCGCTCTGTGGTAGCAAGCCACTCCCAGCTCCTGCCTTGCTGCTTCCAGGCTCCCTCTGTGCAGCACTGAAGAGGCAGAGCCTGTCCTTCCCCTTACTCAACATTCTGCTGCTGTAAAGAAAAGAGATGCTGCCAATTCTTCCAACCTGGCAGGGCTCCCTTGGCATCTGTGCAGCTCCATCTGAAAGCAGTGGGGCTATGCAGATTTGGGGGTGTCTGTGGAGGGATGGCAGGGTAACTGGCACCTTCTGGCGGGTGGCATGCAAAGAGCTCCTAGTCTCCACATGTTTTTGACTAATCTATTTTGCAGAGCAAAGACCAAGACCAGGACTGGGAATGGGGGTTGCCTTCAGTCTTGTTGTTGGGCCTGTGAACAAAGCTGTGATAGCGGGAGACACATTTTGGGGTGTGCCGCTTTGGCCCTCCTCTTGCTGCACTGTGAGGGAGAGAACATCCTGCATCCCATGTCCCGCAGCCCACACCCCATATCCCACATCCCTCCTTCTACACTGTATGTCTTGCATCCCACACCTGCACCCTGCGTCCCATATCCCACGTGGAACCCAATGGAAGGCGGATCAAGACCCTCACCCATTAGCACTGGGTGCACTCCCTTAGTGCTGGGAAAACTAGAGGGGTCCCAAGCTGCTTTAATAGCAGGCTGACCTGCGTGATCAACAAAAGGCATGGTCACCAGTGTCAAAGGAAGAATGCTGTGGCAGTGCTGGCCATAACCAAGCACCCAGTTTCATGCCAGCTCTGAGGAAAACAACCTTGAGTGCGCGGACAGGGCAGCATCCCCAGGGGTGCATCCTGCCTGGCCCAGCCAGCTCAGGACTGAGATGTGCCTCCTTTGCAACCCGGGCTGTAAACAAGCACCTGAGATTGTGTCTGGCCTGAGTCAGCCCCTGGCTTCCCTCACTGTCGCCAAGGTTGGAGGAAATTTGGGAGCAAAGTCCCTCCCAGGACTGCCAGTCCCTTTGTTGGGAGCTGGGAAGAAAACATATCAAAGTTGAGAAGGAGGAAAGGTGTGCCAAAAACTGAATTGAGTAGAAAGGCAATTTTGACTCAGCCAAAGTGTCCTGAATCTCTTAGCTATGAAAATAAAAAAGCACAGTGTGAATCTGCAGCCTAAGAGCCTTCCTAAAAGTGTCAATAATTTCCATATACAAAGAATTTATTTTAGCCTGGGATTTCAATGTAAAGTGATTCGGCTACGGTAAGTAGGACCACTTTATTGCTGTTCACAAATTCACATGCATTTATTCTGCTGAAAATTTGATATAGGGCATTTTTTGTATTCCCATTTATCGCTTGCCAAAAAATAATTAAGAATAGGAGCTAGAAGATTAATTTTAAATAAAAAATCTTCTCAAATGAAAATGTCAGGTCATAAAAATTCCTTTTAAATCATAACAGCATATAAATCTTTGAAATTAACCATGTAATTACAATGTCTATCAACTTTTACCTTGAGCTTTGAGCCTCTCTTTTTAATCTCCCATTCTTTTTTAATGAATAGCTATTTTGAAATTAAAAAGTACTGTTCATTACACATGCCCCACTATAATAGGGTTTTTATCATATTTGCTCTATTTAAAAATACTTGCTACTTTGTAATTATTCACACGCCGATCCCTTCCTATATTGAGTAGAAAATAAAAAATGAAATAGAAGTCAAAGGTGCTTTAGAGCTGAATGATTTACACAATTCATTAAGGACGGTGATTTTTCAGTTAGCATCAGATTAAATGGTTACTTACTCTCAAATAGCCCTTGGGGAGTTGAATTGCTGGGTAGCAAACAGATTAAAGTTTGCATTGAAAGAAAAATTGAATTCAGAGGTAATCAATAGCATAATAGGGGCAGTGAGTGGTGCCTGCTGCCTGAAATGAAATTACCATATTTTTAATCTTAATTTTCCACTCTGTTTATCTGACAGTGTGGATGTGCAATCCAAACAGATAATGAGAGAGTGGGATATTGACACTGCTGTCCTCTGGAGTGCTTGTTTTCAGTGATTAAATGCTGTGATCTGTGATTACTTTGTGCAAGGATGTCAGAGCTGCTGGCCAGGACTATGGGAGGGACACTAGCTCAGCAGCTGTAGCTCTCTGGTCTCTCAGGTCCTAATGTCTGAAATTCATTTTCTGCCGGCTATATGGGGAGGGGGGGGAAATTGCCTCTTTATGTATATACTTCTGCTGCACAAATTACAATAATTAATCCCATTACTATTGTTGTCCTGATTCAGAAACGTTTAATTAGATCAATATGTAGTGCACTCTCTCTGTAAGTGCTATATTAACGAGCCGCCAAACTTGTGAGGGATAGTAAGACGTGAGTTATTATACAAAGCATGGCTAGCAAAGTTTGGAGGTAAAAGATTTGCTACAAATCTTTGCAGCAGAAGAAGACGGATAATGGAAACTGTGATTGTACCAGAGATCCAGCAAAGCCAGTTGGTGCAGATATATGAAAATCTGAAATGTAAATAATTCCTATTGTAAGTATAACATGCACAGTCTTTTAAAATGCAAATTTAATGATAGAGATGTTTTTGTAGAAAACATAGAAGGAATTGGGAACAAAATATGATTTAAAAACTGTAATACATTAACATAGCTAACACAACTGGAACACAGAAAAATATAATGCAGCAAACTGTTCTTAACAAACAACCTCGAAGAATTCTTAATTCTACGAGGTATGAAATCTCAAAATATTCCTGGTATTTGTTGCTTAACCCAAATGCAAGGTGATCCACTTGCATTTTGTTTAGAATCAGCGAGACAGTATGTTCAGTATCAGGGCCTGATCCTGTCTGATAATGGGATTACTGGCATATAGGGCGGTTGTTTGTGTCCCTCGGACTTTCAGGAATCAGGCCCTGAAAACAGAATTTGGGAAGTTTTTAAGTGTGCGCGTACGTGCCCGTGTGATGGATGGGTGGATTACTTGAACTGGAGTATGTCAGGTCTTGGCAGTGTATTTATCAGTGACAGCTATCACGTTCTCTGGAGAATTAGCATCTCTCTAGAATAGAGTTTCCACATTTGATCACAGTCTTGTGTTGGACTTCTTGCTTTTCTAACATTGCCACTGGGAGAATCTCCTTGTACATCTTCCCAAACCTTTGTAACAAGGGTTATTTTGGTCTAAGAGAGGTTATAATTTTAGACCGGTTATTAGCTATTTAGCTATTTTCAGGTATTTTTAGGTTTTGGGGTTTTTTTTGGATTTGTTTGTTTGCCTGTATTTTTTATCTTTGCTACAATACAACACAGAAGCCAAGGCTTTATTTTCACAAGTACTAGATTCTCACAGCTACTGTTGCAGTCATTAATGTCTGCAAGATTTTACTCCTCCTGAGAATGAGGTGTAGAAAAAAGAGCTGAAGGACTCCTGAGCACACCTCTGAGCTATGAGCACAAGACCCTCACCCTTTGTGAGTGTCTGCATCTTCATGGGGGTCACGTTTCTTGAGCTCTACTTTTACAGAGGGCAGGGAGAGTACACCTCACAGCAGATAGTTCAGAAATCCCCAAAATTCAGATCCTTCTTTCCTTGCATGTATAGGTGTAAACATGCATACACTAGATGAAAACCAGCTTGATTTCCATGGATGAAAGCTACGGTCCACAAGCATCCTCAAACTTTGCCCCTTTGTAGTAATTTCTACAGGCTGGAGCAGGGATATGGTGCATGAGCTAATGTACAGCTGTTGCCTGATCAAGTGTTCCTCATCAAACAGGGTTGTCTTTGGCCTTCCCCCTACAACTAATTCAAAGAGATGCCATAATGAGCTGATTAATTCTTAATTTTACCTTCCCCTCTCTTTGAACACGCTTTGGATGCTCAGGTGGAAACAAGGCAAAAGAGCTTCTTTACTTAGAGACACCAAATTTGGGAGCTCTGTGAGATCAAATCCCTGAAGGCTCAGAGAACTCCCTGTGTTACTTATAGGGAACAAAAATATTAAAACAACTGCTACTCCAAGAATTAATATAGAAAGTGGAAATTGCCACAGAAATAGCACCCCACTATGCAAACAAAAGGAATACTTGTAGATATAAAATACATTTAAGATATCAAACTGAAATTGATGACTTGAAGTTTCCTCTATTGCCTTCCTTGAAGAAGTATTTTACTGTTTGGTAAACTAGTTCCTACTCCAGATAAACTGATAGTAAAAGGGACTGCAGATGGAAATGAAAAAGGAAGATAAGTTAGAAAAAGACTTCAACACGTCTGTGTCCCACTTTTGGGTGCTAAATTACACCCTGTGAAATTCCCAAAGGTGCAGATCTGGAATATTTCAATTTAGTTGCTACACATGATAAGAATTTGGAGTTTGATACAAAGAAATATAATATAGCAGCATGTAGCTCAATGCATGTGAACAGAGATATCTGCAGGTATTGGTTAATCCCTGTTAATGTTTTTCTGCGAAGTAACTCATGATTGGCCATGTATCTTGCATGGTGCTATTCCTCTGCCCTCACTTAATGCTTATGAGGATGAAGGTTCTGACGTAGCACTACTGAAATTAATGGAAGTTTTATCACTGGCTTCTGTGGGGCAAGACGAGAATCAAAATCCTCATGGAGATTTCCACAGTCTTAATTCCCTATTTGTGATTAACCCAATGAGAAGATGGATGAGACTGCGACAGAACCATGAAATCAGTTGCTTTTTCAAGGGCACTGCTAATTTTTGTTGCTTTATGTTTGTTTTGTTTGTTTTTTTTTTTCTGATTTCAAATCTTGCTGTTGGGTCAAATGAAGTAATTATACAAGTCTTTCTAGCACAAATAGTCATGAATGTTAAATTATAATGCCTTTTAAAATGAATACTTAAATATATGACCTTGAAATTAGCTTTTTTTTTTCTTTGCAAATATTTATGTCAGTAAAATTAAAATACACTCCAGTGCTTGGAAAGTGAGTGTAAAAGAGGTGTGAGGCAGAAGCAAATAGTTAAATGTCTGATCAAACATTCATGACAGTATTCACCCACCTTTAGTAAGAAGACAGTATCCAAAATATTCACATAATTACAACCCATGCCTTCAGCAGACATTCAAGTTGACATTATTCTCATATTAATCTTTGAACAGTGCATTGAGGTGATACTTTGTCACTTCCATATGGTCAATGACATGAGTTCCCCTCAGAATTGCCAATATCTCACTGAGTCACTTGCTTTACCATATTTCTTTGAAACTGTTTTCTCCTGAAATTACTATATCTGCTGTGTTTGTCACATCCATTAATATAAAATAAAATGAATTTATATTAGCAATATTTTTTTAAATTGCTAAAAAATCTTGTCATAAGAAACTCCTTTGATTCAAGATGTGGGAGTCAGATTTGCTCTCCTTATTCCACAAACTACTTTAGATAAAGATGACAGGAAGATAGGTGTTTTCCACAGTTACTTAGAGTTTACAAACCTGCTGAAGTTGAGGAGTTCACTTGTGACTAGTGAAGTAAGAAACTGTTAAGAAGAGATGTCAGTGGTAGGAGCAATATGGTTGCAGTTGTTTCTCATGTATTAACACACAGCTACCATTTATGGAAAATTACAAACTCAAATGTGAGCAAGACAGTCCTCTAACTTTCCTTAAATCAGGGACATCTATAGTCATTATTGCTCTTTGCATTGTGTTATCTGTGCATGCATCAAACTCCTTATCAGCACTTTAAAATGCTGATCTCTGAGACTGAGCATATTTCTAATAAACACCCATTGAAATGGAAAGTGGCTAAAAAACTGTTTGAACTTCTTTCCTGTCTTCTGACTATAGAGGTATAGTCCAAGTGAACGCTGGGATTTATAAGAGTACAAAAGCTTTCTTCTACCCATGTACCTGCAGTCACCACTTTAAGTATATTGAGCTTCGGAGCACACAAAGGAGAGGCAGAAAATCCAAACCAATCTCTTCTCTATCACTCCGTAAATCCTGACATGCTCCATCACCTCTTCAAAATAGTGAGCTGCCCTTCCCCAAAACGGAGAAAAGAAACAAAATCAAACGGAAAACAATGAAGGAGGGATAATCTGATCTTTAAATAAGGAGACATGTTGCTTGGGGCTTAAGCAGGGTAAAGTTTCACAATGATGTCACCTTCTTCTGAGAACGTGACCCCTGTGAGAGGTGAAGGGTGAAATATAAATACCGCTAATCCATTGTGTTTGTATATCTCTTAAATATGTGCCAAGTTTGGCATGACTGACTCCACCAACTGTCTGGCAAACTAGGAAGTCTTCACTACAGGCTTTGAATGAGCAGTATTCATGGAAAGCAAACGGCTGCTCTTTTTTTTTTCTGAGTGAAGTACAGCTCATTGATGTATTTTCTTTAAAAATAGACCTATTTTTTGGTCTCTTTTCTGACAAAACTCTGATTTTTCACAGACAAAAGCAGAGGAACCATCGCTTTTCATGCAGACAGCAATATCCTCCACATATAGTGGTTTCCACAATCCCAAGTTAAAATTCACATGTGCAAAGTTCATTGTTTGTTTGTTTTGAAAATCTACTTCAATCCAAACAGGAATGCATTCAGGAAAGTCATGTTGTCCATGTGATACAGGCTCTTGGAGTGGATGACTGACACCATGCTCTCTCCTTGCCTGTCTGTCTATGTGTTGATAAAGGTAGAAGAGGGCTACAACAGTAGATATTTCTATTTTTAGGAGACACAAATAAAATATATTCAGAATAGAAAAGTTCTAAGAATTTTAAGGATGTCAGTGATCAACATTTTTTTTGTTATTGGAATATCCTTAGAGAAATCCATGTGTCAGTGTAGTGGGAGCAGAAATGGAAACTGATTGAGAAACCACTGTCCAAACTCTTTTTATTGTTCATATGATATCTGTCTACTTTTAAGACCAGCAACATATGAAGCACAAATATAGACTGCATTTTAATAATATTGTTATTTAAAAGCACAAATGCTTATGGGCATAACAGCTGATAAGAGGACCAGAAGCTGCTGCCTCAACTCATAGAATAGAAGCAAAATCAGTTCTTTGCCACTTGGGCCAGGGAATTTGTTTAATCTAACATTTCTCTGCAGAGAATTTTACTGAGAGGGACACAGAGAGAAGGGGGATGAAGGAGAAGAGAGAAATACTTATCTGTTTTTAAGAAGAAAGACAAACTTTGGCAAAAATGTTGTACCCTAGGAGGCACAGCTTTTCCATGCAAGGGAAGATCCTGCAAAATCCTTTTCTGTGAACTTGAGAAATGCATTTCTGCCCTGCTCCCACCTAGCCAGGTTGGCAGGCATTTCTGTTGTCTCTCACTCATTCTTCCTTTCTTATTGCAAAAAAAAAGTTTCCTCTTTTCACTGCTTAGGGCTTACACAACCTGTTGTCATCCAACCTTGTATCTTTATTTTAAGTAGGTCCCCATTGGTTTTGTCTGGGCAAAATGTTTGTCTTTTCCATGCTAAATTTGTACACAGGTAGTCTTGAAATTTTTGCAGTGCGTCAAAGAGTTGCATGTGATGATCTCAAGATTATCAGTCAAAACTGATTCTATGTATTTCTCCAAGTTCTGATTTTTCCTTGAAACAAAGACATTGCTAGTTTCTGTAGTCTGCACAGTATTCATCATAATCAAATCCTAACCCAAGGATGAGGCTCCTGGTTGGTCCCATAGTATCAGTTCAGTAATACCTAAAGCATGAAAGGCTAAATTTGTACATCACTTTGATTCTGTTCCAATGTTCATGCATGTACCAGTCTTCTACTGGTATTTCACTGTATTTCACTGTCCCCATGTGCAGGAAGATGGGTAGAAGCCACACAGTGACTCGCTCATGTGCCTGAACATTTGTCTAGAGTGATTTTACATGTCTTAAAGCACTGAAGACATTCATGTGGGCTAGAAGGTATGATACAGAACCTACAGAACCCACTGTGGAGAGGCCACAGAGCCCAGGTAAGACAGCCCAAAGCATCTAATGTGACCCTGTACATCTCTTGATGCTTGGGAATGTTACCAGAGCAACTATTTGTGACCTGTGCTAGACAGCCATGTCAGGCTGGAGCATGGATACTCCTCTACACAGGCCAGAAAGCCTGCCAAAAAACAACAAAAGTACTCGAGGAACATTAAAGTTTCTGCCTAACTTTTATTTAGCTGTTAATTAAGCCACTGGCTGTGTCTAGACTACAGGACCTGGGAGTGCTGCCAAACGTCTGTGCATGGTGTGTACCCACCCTGCTGCATCCTGGCTCCAGCCTGGGGTGGGATGCCCGTGTTTCCTCCCCACAGTGCCTGGCCCCGCCAGGAGCCCCAGCACACTCCCATCAGCACTGCATTTGGGTGTCCATGATCATCACTCTGGGAGCCTCACAACACACAGTCAAAGGTTAGTGAGAACATGGCCTCTGACATCAAAGTAGCAGACGACTTTACTTTCCAAATAGGTCCCCCTCAAATGCTGGTAATTAAATAATGTAGCCAAGTCCTACTAGCTTTGAGAAATTATGCGGGCAGCTGAACTCAACCTATGGTAAAGTTAAACAATATTTAGTGATTTGAACAGACACCAATTATCTGCATTAACAGAAGGAAAAGCCAAAAGTTGTAGCTCTGTTTGCTGAACCAAAGATATGGATCAAGAAATCAAATACAAGGGCATCTCATAAGGCATAAAGAAGAGGTTGATTCACTACTTAAAATTCAATAGTTTTCATTTGTTGACTCAAGCTGCAGATCTGGCTTGGTACAAAAATGGTATTTTCTCTCTTGTTTTGGGTCACTATACATTTAAGTATATCTCTTGGGATGGCCTCAATATCTGAGATACAATCTAAATAGCTTCATGGCATGGTTCACTCTGTACATGGACTAATACAAGAAAACTGTGAAGAGGAGAAAGAAAACCTTGCCTGGGAAGCAACAGGAAATACAAGAACTGATAGCAGGATTCAATGGCAGTCCAAGGAGAAGGACAGGGCAAGTGGCAAGAAGCAAGAAACTTTTGTTGCTTGAGTAAATTAACTCACAGCACTTTTGCAAGGTTGGTGTATAGTTCTCAATTTAGAAGTGAATGACAAAACTAGTGCAAGTTCATAAGGTCAGAGTCACTTTTCTCTCTGAAATGTATGTGCCAGCTAGAGGTAGCATTTACCAAGACACAGTGAGAGACAGGAGCTGTTTAAGAGATTTATCTGATCACAAAACATACATCTAAATGAACATTTATCTAAAAAGTGTACATTTTTCTCCTTTCACTGAGATGAAACTTCAGAGCCATTGTCTCGTGCAGCCTTCTACAGGTCAGGAAAGAGAAAGCTGGTGCAGATATTTGCTGCCAAGAAGAAGCTGTCCATAACCTCTGCAGCTTCTCCTTGTAGTCAGATCTATACATTGTGCAAAAGCCATGTACTACACCAAGATCTCTCCTTTCTGAGGACACCTAAACAAGGACACTGCAGCTAACACCTTCATCTTAGCAGCAGGTCCAGACTTTGTGTTTGTTTTGAGGAACAGAGACTGTCATGTGGTCAGGAAATCACTGAGATAACACAGACAAAAGGATGTCCAGTCATCACTTCGTGGTTAGTGGTGTGATAACATCGGCCTGGAGCTTTGCAGGGCAGTCTCCAGAGGAGACCAAATCAGTCACATCATCTCAAGACACTCCAAGTACAACCCATCTGCCCCTGGTTTTGGATAGGCAAGAAAATCTGTCTCTAAGAATTGCCACCTCATTTCCAGCACTGAAGAGTTGCTATACTTCAGAGATGGACCCATTTTAGAGATGAAAGAAGAAAGCAAATATCCTCACTGTTCATACATCTGTTCTGCCTAAGCCCTGTATATACCCATACCTGGTATAATACAGAATTGCTGGCAAGACAGACTTTTTTTTCCTGGAGTAAAAGCTTGCTATCAATATAAGAAAAACAATCTGGAACTGAGACACCTGCCATAATATTATTTTCCTTTGATACTGTATTTCATTTGAGCTTGACTTTAAAAGGACATGTGTGCCCGTGTGTGTCAGAAAAATGGTAGATTTAACTGTAGAAAGTGGAGTCAGCAGTCATGAAAACTTTTACCATGTGACAAGTATGTAATCTCCCTGTAACACCAGATCATAATATATAATATATAGCTGAGAACTGAGCAGAAAGGAGAAAATAAGTCATTTACAAGTAGTCTCTTGTGTCTTACCTTTATTACAGAAGGGCTTTGCATAAAGTCTGTCTTGGCAGCTTTTAGTGTGCCACTCTGCAAATAAAAGAGAGAGGAGGATTGCCCAGGCAGCAGGCTTTCTGGACACAAGTTATAATTTCTCTCCCTGTTAATAGTGAGTCTCGGGTAGAAGAAAATAATTCACCCAGTGTGGGGCATGTAACCTACTGTGTGTGCACATTAGCAGTGATACAGAGAGCCCTGATGATACCGGTAAATGAAGAGTTAGAGCAACTAACCCAGATGGCTTCAGGTCTTACAGGTATCACTCACATTTGGATCAATATGTAACAGCAATTCACATGCATTTGATGGACCAGGATCTTTAAAATTTTACTGACTATTATTGTACAGCTATAGGGGACGATTCTTCCCAGGCACTAGCAGTGGTAGTAAATATTTATATTTATATTATGGTGGTGTCCAAAAGAATCAGGAGGGGAGCATTATGCATAGAACTGTATAAAAAAGAAAAGACATAATCCCTTCCCTGTGGAGTTAACCATCTAGAGGACACAAATAAAAGGTAGAAGAATGAGAATAAAATGTACATGCAAATGAGTATAGCAATGAATTGGGGCAGCTTTGTAAGATTTTTTTTTATTATTATTCATATAAGGAGGAGATAAAGATGCACAATGGTTGCTATCAAGTCACTGGGACATTCTAGGGGTCTGGAGTTCATTTCTGTTTCAGAAAAGTGGGGTTATTAAAATTTTCTACATTTTTTTAATAGAAGAAGGTGAAAAATGCAAATCATAGTAATTTCTGCTTCTTTGGATGTGTAACTATTGGATCAGGATTTTGTCATCTGTAATATGCTAAGGAATGAGCCATAATTTTCCAATCATGTGCAAATAGATGACACATAAGAGATCCAACTGCTGATACTGTCATACCTGGTTTTAGTGTGGGTCTCACATGAATAGTGCATCAGCTGCATCCCCTGGGAGGGACATCCACCCCTCTCCTCTTGGGGATGTATGGAAAGCAAACCTACCACAAGTGTACATACACACCTGATGAGCAATTCCTGCTCCCTTACAGAAAAAGAAATTAAAAAATCAAGGTTAAGTTACACTTGCCTGCTTTCCAAACCCTGGTGGAAGAGAGGGAGTAGGAGGGTCACCCTCGGGAGGCTGTAGGGCCAATTGCCGTTGTTCCTGGACCACCACCTCTGTGGTGTTATTGTGTGGCTGAGAGGGGTGAGCGGGGAGGGGAACTGCCCCTCTCCCAAACCCATCCCTGCTGCCCAAGGGAGCAGCTCTGGTGGTAGGTAAGCCTCAGTAGGAAAGAAGAGCATTAAGATTTGGTATCTAGCTCCTGAGTTTCTCTCCCTGAATTGCTGAATGTTTACCAGTTAAAGTGAAGTTCTTGGGGTGGATATTAGCAAAGAAGGAACTAATTAGGCAACTTCTGCAATCCTGTCAACACTGCTCTGGCTTGCTGGTAGAGGCTGAGGCATTTTCACATTTTATTCTTCTTTATTCTGAGCATTTTCCAGGTAACAGGGAAGGGGAAGAAAATGACAACCTTTTAAAACTGCCTCCCTCTAACTAACCTTGACAGAGAGATGAAACTGCTTTTTCTCATGTTTTCCTGTCATAATACTTACCCTCTTTTCCCCCTTCATTTCATGGCAACCTGTAATCCTGGAACCGATCTAAAGAGGCCTTGTTTTGCACATATCTGTGTCTAATAAAATGTATTCTTCATCACTCTTCAGGAAAAAAAAGTTGTCCTAAGACACTGAGAGCAAAGCAAGGCTTCAAGCGACGCAGTAACAGTTTCATTGTTTAACTTAAATAATGAAGGCTTTAGGGTTCTGGTTTTTATTTTTAAATGTTGGAAGTGAAATATGGTAGTGATGTTTGAGTTATGAACAATGTCATTTATTCCTTTTCTGCTTAAGAGTCAATATTACAGCAATGTTCTAGGCTACAGTGCTCTTAGCTGTAGGCAATATTGGTTAGCTAGATTTGGGGCATAAATACGTAAAAAAGAAGGATGGCAAGGAAATCTAACACTAGTTTGTGTGCTGCTTTCTGGAAAATTTAATTCTTGTTTCTTGTAGTTTGTCCTTGTCCAACACGAGAGGAGTAAGAGTTGATTAAAGAAACAAAGAACATGCACAAGCATAATATAAAGCTGGCAACTTAAATTTACATAACTGAAGTTCTTAGTTTAAGAGACATAAATAAGGAAAAAAATTCCCTCCAGGAATTCAAACAAAACTTATTTGGATTTCGTATTTTCAACATTATAAACAAAATCCTCATTGCTCAAAAGCAGAAAAAAACTTAAAGGATATAGTTGCAGGAAAGGAAAGAAGGAGGTTTAAGCTTCTGAGATGTATTAGAAATGCATTCTAAGATCAGAAGGACATACATTATTATCTGTTCTGACCCTAAATGCCTTTGTCTGATCATTTGTTTCTTTTGTGATGCTGCAGAGAGCTGCTCTCTTGGAGGAGGCTGTTTAGCAACTACCAGTGGCTAAATTACTGATGAGGACAGTCTCATGGTTGAGTGAGGTTAGAAATGGGTCTCCTCATCATTCCCACTCTGGATGTTCATTTGTTTCTCTGCTTTTACTGCTGTTTCAGCTTATGGCATGAATTCCGTCTCCCTCCCCTGCAATATATTTTCATTACATCTGGGTTTAGTACTGTATTTTTAAAGTTCCCTTTTTTTTCCTCACAGTTTCTTGTTTAGTCTGTGCACACAAACAATAACACCTCACAGTTGAAAATGTTACACTGGACCAAAGAACTTTCTGTTTTCTAGCTCAGAAATAAAATTCTACAGGTGTGTCTGCAAGTGTCAAGTGAAAAAAAACCCACAAAAACAACACAACACAATCACATGGAAATGGCAAAAACAATGGCAGCATTAGAAAGGTTTGATTATTCATATGATAATGGGCAGCTTTAATGTGAACTTTTTACATAGTTGAGCCAGTGAGATCAATTTAATCCGGGTGGGTTATTCTTCTCTTAGTGTAAAAGACCATTGATTCCTTCTACTGGCTCAGTGAGGGACCTCTTCGGCACAGTGGCACTCTGAGGAAGCTGGTTGAAAGCCACTGAAATCAGCAGGAGCTTTTTAATTGACTCTGAACCAGGTCCCAACACTGTACATAGCTGCTGTCCTTCTGCAAAACTTTCTGTTTGTTGAATACAATTGGATTACCTAAATAAAACTCAGTTTTCCCGGTTAAATATTCTGTGTGAATCAATTCTTTATGGAGAAAATATTTTGCCTGCACTACATCTGCTGTGTGTTTAAAGTCTGTAAGTGTTGCCATTTATAATTGCTTCATCATCCTTTGTTCAGGTGACTAATTATAATAAAATATATTTTATGCATAAAACAGTATGAGACTCGTTTTTATACATTTCATTTAATTACTTTTTACTGTGACAAATCACATTGTTAGAAATGTACTAACAGATGGGGTGGATTTTAAAGTCAGTATAAATTATGACTCCTTAATTTTTGCAAGTGTTGAAGAATTTAATTGTCTCCATTCAGATTTTTGGCTTAAATCCTGTGGTTTGACTTGTTAGGATTCCAGACATGCAACACAAGGAGCAGAGAATTTCTGGACTGTGTGGTGTCTTTTGGGGAAAAAAGTAAAAAAAAAAAAAGAAAAAAAGAAAAAAAAGAAAAAAGAAAAAAGAAAAAAAAAGTTCTAAGAGGCAAAGGAAGTTAGGACAAAAGGAAGGTCTGAACAAAAGTGCTCAAAATGGCCCATCCCAGAGCCAGGGTTAGGATGTCGAAGGGCTCTCATTGAATAGCCCTGCTTGTTAGGGGCAGCAGAAGCAGGACTCTCTTGTGTTGCCCTCAGAGCAGCTGCAATGAAATAAATTCTCTGAGTGTAACCCCAGTCCAGGAGTGGGGGAAACTCTTATTTAAGTATACAATCAGAGCACGAGTAGCTGCAGCAAGCTGTAAAACATAGCAGAGAAACACTGTTTCAGTATGCCATTTTTGCTTTTCTTCTTTTCTCTTTTCTTTTCTTTCTTTTCTTTTCTTTTCTTTTCTTTTCTTTTCTTTTCTTTTCTTTTCTTTTCTTTTCTTTTCCTTCTTCTTCCCCTTTCCCCCTTCCTTCCTTCTTCACCTTCCCTCCCCTCCTGCAAACCTGGGCAGGTGGGCTACCATGGGCAAAGCCATATTTTTCATCCACTTTTCCGTCACCATTCTTCTCAAATCCTCCCAGACACATCCTATCAGTCACCTGCAGCTCTTTGTGGTGCTCATGATGGTCTTCAGATTACTCTTAAACTGTCTGAATAGCTCACTTCATCAGGCAACATCAGGATTCTTTGAGAAATGGCTCCTTGATCAGGTGATGATTATAAAAATGTGTGAATTGGAAACAGAAGTGGCTAGGTTTCCCAGAGGACCAAATTGAGGATGACTGACCCAACTGCCTCCCATCAGCCCCTCAAGTGATGCCCTGAAATGTTTGTCTTCCTGGTAGATCTGTGCTTGGCACACTCATTCCCCTTTTGGATCCAAAATTCCCTTGTAGTAATCCCCAGATGTCTCCCCATGTCCTCACCTGAAGAAAGGCTTGCGCCCACATTCTCCAGTGGGTGGAGGATTTATGCCTGTGCTCAAAATGAAGTAGAGATGTTATTTACATTGGCACTTGCTGTTTTCAGCACCACTGATTTCTGCCCACGAGGCTTCATTCATACATAGAGTACATGCGATGCAGAGCAGGCATACAGGTGTGTGAAATAAATTCCACTACGTGTGCCATTCTACTTCTGAAGATAAAAACCACATTAAGTTAATGAGGAATGTCATCAAGTGCTAGCAAATGATTAAGCTCATAGATCAGTGGCTATAAGGCTGTGGTGTTGACTAGCAGGCTGTGGTTTTTTCCATGCCTGCCAGTTTTGAACTGCTATTACAGATTTTGGAAACCCTGGATTTAGAGTTTGATTTTGAAAGTTTAGCTGATTCAGAGATTAGGAAGCACCAATACAGCATCCGTACCCATTATCTCATGATTTAAATGTTCTCTGTTTTACATTAGCTAATGATTTAAGTGCCATTAGATATCTTTGTATGACATCCGATATGAAATAATCAACTAGCTTAGTGTAACATTGGTCCCATCAATCAAAATCCCTGTCCCTCACACAGCATTTTTAATGAAATGTTGGTAAGAAAACCAACAGACTCAAGTATGGCATTAAAATTAAGCGGGTGAAAGGTGACATTTCATTATTCAATATTTTTTTTTGTCTTGGAGTCCCATTTCATTTCAACAAAGAGCCTAGGAGGGACATTTGCTCAGAAAATGTTTTCTAACTCCCAAACTATCTGTCCTATTATTGGTGTTTAAGCTGATTTGCAGATAATATAGCAACATTCCATGGAGAAAAAAGTCATCATATCTTTTAAAAATATACCTGATGCTGGAGCTTGACATAGTTTTTCTAAGAGAGGATCCTAGTAGGTCTTTGTATTCTTATGTTCCCTATGATGAGATGAGTGTCAGCTCAAGTCATAGTTTTAGTGGTGATAAATAAGGTTCCTTATGGTTTTGCCTGTCTGATTTGTAGGTGAGGGTGAAAATGTGTGGATATGAAGATAAAACATTGTCACATGCAGGACCACAGAGCTGTTCTCAGCCCTTTCAGTGGAGTCCTTATTAAAAGATAACATACCAGTAAATTAAAAGCAAACCCAGCATCTTTGCATGCTGTCATAACAGCAGTCTGAACAAGAGGGAAGTGAGTAGCATGGCAGGGACTTGGACCATTTAGTCACCTTCTTCTCCAGTGGCTGAAGCCTCCAGATGGACACGGAAATCTGCTGCTGATGTAGGAAGTGACAGGGCAATAAGGAGAGGCCTTTGGAGGGGGAAAGAAAGAGGAGAAGAGATGAAGGAAGGCCCACAGTGACCCAGGGAGCAGTTGGTCAAGAAGGGGCCAGTGTTTGTTTTGTGGAGTTATGTTTTGTGAAGTTAATAATAAAGGTAAACCCCAGGAAAGGTGTGAAGTTGGAAAGCAAGCCTGTCTGCACCTCTTCTGTTCAAAGCAGAGCAGGGACTCCAGCTGCTTGGAGAGCCACCTTTCTTTGAAGCCATTTTGAGGTGAAAATTTCAGCCCTTTATACAGACAATTAAAGCTTTTCTAATTCCCCTTTAATTTGGGAGTGCTCAGAAAGCTCTCAGCACTTTTGCAGGTAGCTGGCAAGCTCTTTGCCATTCTTTAACACTGTCTTTTCTTTTGCTGAGAGATCAGGATTGAATTATTGTAATATATATGGAAGAGGGACATTAATTAATTCCAAGGAAAAGATGATTTTTAACCTATTTTTATAATTATAATCTAAAGTATATAAACCTGCAGCTGGGACTGAGTTCTTTTAGGACTGTTTCAGATCATCATGAAGTCTTTTTCAATCAGGCACAAGCCCCATTCAATGCTGTGAAAAAAGCCAAAGTCTCTGCTCTACTGCCTTGTCCCAGTACTGCACTACAGCACAGACAGCTGTAGTGGAAAGGCTTGAGATTACTGGTTTTCTCCTCTCTGAAGATTTATGTGGTATTAAATAGGCAAAAAATGCATCCTTCTGCTTGTGAATACGAAGGACATTATAATAGGTTCAGACTTTTTTTGTGGAGGAGTCAAAATGTGGCACTGAATTCTGAAAAGTGTTTAATTAACAGCTTGGTTTTGCCAGACTTTTCTAGTGAAGAACTAACTTAGCTTATGGACTATAACTCCGAAAAAGAACTATTGATATGTTAATTGTATACGATTATGAATGGTTATTTATGGCATTGGATCTCTCTGCTAAACCAATTATGCTCTATTTGTGAGATTTGCATTATACTGCATCTATGGCATTTAATTAAACTTCTATTTCTCTTCTTTCTTTTTGTTTTCTTTTCCAGCCTTAAATGTATGATAAACCACACTAAGTCACTCAGTGGTTAAAGCTGAAATCATCTATTCATTCGATTGCCCTCATGCAGATCCTACTCTGTTCTGCCCAGAAAATCTTATTTGTGTCCCCTTAAACACTAACTAGCCAGCTCACCAGCAAAAGCTCAATGAATTTTTATAATTGTATTTTATGTACTTCTAGAACTAGATGGAGCAGTCATCCAAACTCTACTGGTGAAAACCATCTTCTCTATTTTAATATATGTTTAAATATATTTATACAAACATAAAGGAGATATTTAAAAACAATGTAATGGCACAGTGTGCTATACTCTGAGTGTTTCTTTTGGTCTCCTTCTGCCAGCTAATAAACAGCAAGTAAACCAATGCTCTAATTCAGAACATATCAAAAGGTTTGCGTGGGCGAGGTAAATTGGGTTGATAGTGAGTCAGGAGCTGGCTGGATCCCTCATTTGTTCATTCACAGAATTTTTAATGTAGAACTAATTTTCAAGTAGTTGAATTTCTGCAAAGAAAATGAAATCCTTAAGGGGGCAATTTAGCTGGAATCCTCTGAAACACAGTTCAACGTGTATTGCCTTTTCACAGCTGTTTTGTGTGGAAAAGGATCTTAGGTTTTCATTCCCTCGACACCTGCTTTCTCTTTCTTTTCTGTAAGTTATTATGGTGCACCTATTGAATGAGCTGATAGAGGTTAGTGGAGAAGGGGGTTAAATCGTGATATGGGATATACTTCTTTTCTACTCCTACTCAAAGTGTCAGTGCCAAAAATGTTGGTTTGGGGCTTTTGGCAGTTGAAGTGTTCAAAAATGGGAGTAAAGGGAACTATACTCATCCTCCCTGCCTCCTCTCATGTGTACTGCTAGATGTAGTATTTCTGGGGCAGAGTGTTGGGAAACCAAGAGTTCAGAAGTCGATCTTCCAGTCCACACATATATATACACAGATGTGTACATAAATATATATATAATTCCACTGTCCCTGTCAGGCAGTGGCAAACAGCATAGAGCCAATTCTTCAGTTTCAGAACATAATATCTTCTTCATGGCCACAATGCTATTCATCACAGCCTTTTGCCAAATAACAGGCCTAAGTGGCCTGGAGGTCTTTCTGTGGACACTATTTCAGATTCAGTCTCCCAAAGAATATTTTGAAACATGATAGTCCTGAAATATTTTCAGTCTTTCTCAGAAAAACTCTCACTAACAAAATTCAACCCTCGGACCTTTGTTCTCTAAGAGCCCGAGTTGCTTCTGTCTCAGTTGAAGTCTCAACAAAAAGAGTTTTAATATCTTGCTTGCTTTTTAAGTGTATCATTTAAAAGGCTAAAAACACAAAACAGGGACAATTTGAAGCTTTTTTCTGTGTGTAATCATAAGGATCAGAGAACATAGTTGGAATAATTGTATCAGAAGGGAATCGTTTTAATTAAGTTCTTTCTACTCTTACACATAGCAAATAAAGCAGGACCACTGCAAAAGCAATGATTTAGCCTGGCTGTTGGGGCAAGTACAGAAGTGTTTATCATCATGACATTACTAAAGCAGCCATTGCTAGAAACTAGCTTGAAATAGCTGAAGAAAAAAAAATGTAGCTCTTATTCAAATTGGGACAATTTGCAAATAGCCAAATCTTCCATTGTTTGAAGGGGTTATTTTATGACACAGAACCTATAGCTACTGCACCCCAAAAGTTCTTTTTTATTATTAGCTGAAGCACAGACAAATCATGAAAAGACAATTGTACACTTTCTTGTGTTGCTTTATGGGCTTTAAGTGCCTACAAAAAAGGATTCCTTATGCTTTAATTTCTCTTTATTTTTCTGACTGTAAAGACCCATGGGGTAAATGCCAGTCCCACAATCCTGCAGTTATATGGTTACTGTCAGCCTGCTCAAATGATGCTTCCTGTTCATTAGGCGTCCTTTCATCTGACAACAATGTACTGGCTTTGCTGCAATTCTTAGTCAACGCCCATCTCTTCAATAGCCTGTGAATAGTATTAAATAGTGTTTATGCTAGCTATTGTTGCCTTTTGTGTGGTTTGTCTAATTCACAGAGAAAAGTCTGCTTTTGTGGTCTAAGGCTGGCTACGTCATGGCACGCCATGTGCCTTCTGATGGGATCCATTCCTGCTGAGTGATAACATTACAGGCCTGAACTCCTTTGCAATACAATCCAGCATTCTTAACAGAGTCAATACACTCACAGGCAATCTAGTTTACTCTTTATATTAAGAGGTTTAGAGAGACAAAGCTCATCTAAATACCTGCTCGGAAACAAATAAGATGAATTCAACCAATTCAAGAATTACTTCCCAGCTCCCACACAACTACAAAATGAGTGCCAGAAATCAAAAATAAAAAAAAATACTGAAGCTTTTTAGGTAATGCCCAAATATCCCAGGAAGAGTCATTCTGCAAACACACACAGCATATTTTAGCAAATAAGGTGTCATTACTGTTCCTACTTATTGTTCAAGATGAGGCTTAATACTAGAGTCAAAGCAGCTGCTTTTCTTTGCTTAAACTACTCACAAAAGGGAAAGGATATTGTACAGATGATTACATTATCCTGTAGCTCAGGAGCCTTTGCAGGGCAGGTATGTTGCTGTGCCTTGAAAGGGCTTTTGATGTAAGCAGATCATAGAAGCTCAATGTGTAAATGATCCTTAGCTGTCTGTGCCTTTTGGAGTATATGGGTTACTCTTGTCTAACCATATTCTCTTTCTAGGTATCTAAAATTGTGTTGTTCCTCTCCCTCCATCCAACCTCGTCACTGCACAGCTAAGGTCGGTTTCCAGCTTTGCCTTGGGAAGCGTACAAATACATACAAATGCAACTGGAAAGTGAGACTTACACTGCTAAATAGTGCCATTGGTTTGTCCCAGGAGTTGTTATCCTCTGTGCGTCATGCTTTGAACAAGATCAAGAGTAGCTTCTAAAAAATATGGCAATGAGAAGAATGCACACAAATAGTAATTACCCTGTTGCTGCTCAAGCTATAATACTGTCCATGGCCAGAAGCAAGCAGGGATGCAAGAGACAGGGTGGGGCTGGGAGTAGGTGAAGGCTGAGCTTTGTTCTCTGTGCATCATAGGAGAGCATTGCAGATTGTGCTCCTGATCAGCATAACAAGGGAGGTCCATCATACCTGCACTTCTGTGAGGTATTGTGGGCCAGATCCACAAAGGCATTTAGGACTGTAAAGCTCCTGGCACACAAGGGGTGCTGGAGTGAACACTCATAAATAGCCTGAAGGTAGATTTCTCTACCTGAAGTGTCCACTCTTCCAAGTCAAATGGAAGATACTACTTACTTCATCCTTGTATTGTCCTCTGACATTTGTCTGTTGAAGTACACCCTACAAGCACTTTTTTCTTGCTACTACTAGTAGAGAGTGGGATACTCAGCACAAAAATGGACACTGTAGGCGTGTATCTAAAGTTTGGATACATTTACTTCAGTGTTTTTGCAGATCTGGAGCTCCAAGTTCTGCTATCCTCAGACTAAAAGGTGCTTTTTCCAGACAGATAGCATGGAAAAGGCATGAAGTCCTTATTAATTCTCTTTTCCTTTTTCTTTTTCTTTTCCTTTTCCTTTTCCTTTTCCTTTTCCTTTTCCTTTTCCTTTTCCTTTTCCTTTTCCTTTTTCTTTTTCTTTTCCTTTTCCTTTTCCTTTTCCTTTTCCTTTTTCTTTTTCTTTTTCTTTTTCTTTTTCTTTTTCTTTTTCTTTTTCTTTTTCTTTTTCTTTCTTTTTCTTTTTTTTTTTTGTTAAAGCTTCTGAGTGCCTCCAAGCTACACAGAAGGCAGTCATTCTTTCCATTCTAGAGTGAAAGATGAATACAAAAATCTGTCTGTCATAACAACATGAAAACATCTCCTGAATTACAGCCCTGACTTCTGAATGAGTGTGTTCGCCTGAAATGAGTCAGTGCAAGTGGAAAGCGCATTGCCAAGAAACAAGGAGAAACCTGGCAGTCCAGAGCAGTTGCTAGATAAGAGCTTTTCCCCTGTATTCAAATCACCTTCCTATGGAAACAAGTTGAACAAATGCTCACCCAGAGCCAGTAAATGAAAGAGTCTATGCCCTGCACAAACCTGTTACCTTATTTTGCTCCTGAAAATGAATGAGGTGGGCTTTGACTAATGCTTTGAGCAGCGGCCATTGGAAATGAACTAGGGTTGTCAGGAAAGCTCATTGATTTTGCAGGACCCATGCAAGTTGTACATTATAGTTTGGAGGAAGAGCACTCCCTTTTCAAAAGATAATTTTTCAGTGTACTGCCCATGTTTGTGCTTTTGTGCAAGCAATAATGGTTTCATAAATGTTTTATGTGATCAGCATTTAGCAATACCTGGGAAGTTGGCAATTCTGACTAGATTTTACAGATACCAACCTTTTTTTGCCATTAATACTTTTTTTCCCTTTCTGTTTATGTTCCCAGATTGATTTCCAATAGCTAAAATTTAAACAATAACAGCAACTTCAGTTTTCAAATCTGCAAATAGGACAGACAATGTATGCAACCTCCTCATTGATTGACTCTTCTGTTTTTATAGATTCGCCCTCTTGAAAGAATCATTAAACACCAGAGAAAATGATTTGTTGCCATTGATTACATGACATACTGCTCTGACATACACAGTTTTTATATCTAAGTTATTAATTATGTTGTTAATGTAATTTGCAGACCACAAGATAAATCATTCAGCTTCTGACTGGATATTACTGGATATGTTGCATATATAAAAACATCTTTGGGTGTGAAGGGAACTGTTACCAAGAATAATAGATTAGAAGGCTTCTAGTTTGCCTTATAAATCATTATGAGCTAAGGAAAACTTCTTCTGTCTGTTTATTTGATTATCTTGGAAATGCTGAGTTTCTCAACCTCTCTGCTGTTTATGTGCAACAGCAACACGCATAATCACTTAATTTCAATACAGAGAAAATACTTGCATTTGTTCTGTTCATGCTGTATCCTCATTCTCTCAAGAATTTCACAGTTTAAGGCTAACAAGCTACAGGACGTAAAAAGTCAAGCTTAATTTGTGTCTTCCCAAAGGCTTCACTAAACAATTTTTTTCCTTCTTCTAGTGGTGGATATTTTGTGCTAGCTCCATTCTCTGTAACTTTCTTTTCCCAGCAACAATTGCCAAGAAATTAATTATGACAACCAGTGTCATGAATGCACGCCATGGTAGTCTGCTGCCACTAGTGACAGACTCATGCGCTTCAAGGTGAAGGTGTCTGCATTTGTACCAACAAATCGGTTTTAGAAGTTCCTCCTGCTTTGTATTTCATTTGAACAGGTCTAGCTCTTTCCTTAATTTCAGAAGGATTTAGCAGTAACTATTCAGCAGTTACCCTGGGAGCACACTGCAGATTATGCATGCTTGCCTGACATTTGACAGATGCCCTTAAAAGTCTCAGTTTACTTTTCACAGGGGCCAGGGGGTTGAGGAGGGTGGAGGGCTAGAAACATTTTTGAAGTGAGTGATGTATGTTTAAATGTCAAGGTGGTCTTACTGAATCACTAAGCACAACCCTTGTACATTGAAACAGAGACTAACTTTGAAATGTCCTTTTTAGCTAGAGCTAAGAATTCACATTTTTTAATATTCTTGATCCCAGAGATGACATAGTGCTTCATTTGGAGGGGAAGCTGAATGCTGAAGACTAAATTTTGTTGCCAGTATATGCTAAGACTCCTTTGAAAGTCTCACCACATGCTAATAGTGAATAAAACATGTGTTTTAACAGGTACTGCTGCAAATGTGAAACTCAAGGAGGTAAATTTTCTCTCCTCCCTGCTCAGCTCCATCCATGTGGAGTTTGACATTGAGTGATGGCACAGTAATGATGAGCAAAGCCACAACTGGAGCTGGGATATGGGATGAGCAAAAGGAGGAGAAATATTAATCTTTAACAGCTTTCTTGGTTTAAGAAATGTTCATCGTCTTGATAACACTTCATGATACAAAGGTCTTCAATACCGTAGTTGAAATTTTTAAGAGCATTAGTTCCATGGTCATTTCCAAATTGAAACAGAAAGGCAGTCTCAAAGACAGGAGGTACTCCTGAGTTTGGATCTGGGCGTACATCCTGGAGGAGTCCTGTCCACAGAAAAAGCCATATACACCCTAACTTCTTCCCCTTCCTTTTCCATGGGGCCCATGAAAAGGAAAGTCATATACTCAAACTACATGCAAGTCTAAGTTCAAATGTGTCTTCAAATCCCCAGTGCAGATGACTGGTAAACCAAGTCAGGAGCATGCTCCCAATGTTTCAGCAGGAAAAATATGAAGATCCTAAAAGTTAATAAATTGTATTTCTAAATGGGTCACTTAAATAAAACAATTATTGAGTCTAGAAATTCCTTTTAAAACCAACAGAAGTATTCCTGTTGTCAATGAGGACGCAGGTCTAAACCCCACTAGCAGACATTATGTCTGTTTTTAATGAATTATTTTGAGGTATTGTATAAGCATTTCATGCTCATACGAAACAAGCAACAGTTTAGTTGCTACAGCAGTCAGAGTAAGGAATGGTGCAGGCAGCCCTGGTTCAAGGTTCAGTGCTCAACAGTCCTTATCAATATCAGACTTGATTTGTTCAGAGTAGATATTGCCAATTATGTCATGGTATCTGAGGTAGATAGATATCTCCTTGGGAGAAAAAAAAATGGCCAACATAATTTTGACTTATCATCTAAATTGAATTTGAACTCAACTCTCTAGAGAAACACAACCACTGCATTAAACAGCTGAGGGAATTAATGCTCTCATTGATCCTACTCATCATTACAGTTGTGCGCGTTCCCATCTGCATCTGACTTCCCCGTCCTAGGGAGCCAAACCATGTCTCTGAATGGGCAGAGTGTGCTGATCTTTCCAGTTGTGCAAAACGTTGCCAGCCCTGCTGGGTTCCTCTGGGTTCATAGTGATGTGAATAAGTGGAAGCAGAGGTTGGGTGATGGATGAGATGCAGAGGCAATTTCCCTTTATTTGCTTCAATGTCTCCTTCTAAATGCAAGTAAAAAGGGGAAAATGAAAACAACAGTGTCAGTTAACATTGATGAACAAGTTTAAAATGTAAGTTTATGTTATAAAAGACATATCAGCACATTTGTGTTTCACTATACATTTGTATGACACAAAGTTTCTAAGAAGAGTGTCTATAATATGTAAATAGTTCCTGTCTATCAGATGATAACTGAATGTTTAACAGGGGCCACAGCTATAGTATAGTACAAGCTACAATCAAGTATTCACTGGTTGCACCTCAACTTCCCCGCTTGGACACTATGGAATAAAGGCCCTTTATTGTTATATGTTGCATCTACTCACAAAAGAATTTTACTTTTTTTTTCTGTAGAGTTTTGTTCAGGACCATTTGGACACAGACGATGAAACATGGAACACTTCAGGGACATCACATTTTTATTCTCGATGCTTTGAAATTTTAGAAGGTTTTATAAAAGGTCTTTATTCTGACCAATCATATATACAGATATGTAAAAGATTTAGCTGCTAAAGACTACTTTTTTCTGTTTTGTTTAGTTCTCCTTATACAGAACAGCAGATTTTTTTAAGGGGATTAATCAAAGTAGACGTTGATTAAAATGTATGAAAAAAAAGTTTCAGAAAACTAAAAGCAACCTTTTACTAAATCAGTTTATTCACACAAATTGACTTTGTGACTGATAAGGAGGGCAGGAGGTAGATAAGCGGGGAGGAAGGAACAGCAGCACAGGAGTGATGACAAAAGGTGCTGGAAGGGTCTTACATTATCAGCACAACGTAGAAAGGTAGTGGAGGACAGCAGGCAGATATTCTTTCCTGTGTGCAGGTTGTGTGAGGGCTGATGGATGTGAGGAATGTAGCTAAGAAAACATCATACTGACAAGCTGTGCAGAGGGGAGATGGGTCATCAAAAAAGCCCAGGAGACTGAGGAAGAGAGACCGTATCATGGAATTATAGAATGGTTTGTGTTGGAAGGGACCTTTAAAGGTCATCTAGTACAGCTTCTTTGTCATGGGCAGGAACACCTTCCATTAGACCAGGCTGATCAAAGTTCCATCCAGTCCTCTGGATGGCCCTCCTCTGGACTCACTCCAGTGGATCTATGTCCTCCTTATGTTGGGACAATTTCTCTTTATTCCTCACAGGCTACTTGTCTTTGCTTCCATCCTCTGTAGGCGTCTTTTCTGTGTTTGAGTTTGTCCAGGAGCTCCTTGTTCATCCATGCAGGCCTTCTGAAGTTTTCGACCAGCTTCCTTTTTGTTGGGATACGTTGCTCCTGAGTTTCAAGGAGATGATCCTTGAATATTAGCCATCTTTCTTGGGCCGGTCTTCCCTCCAGGGCTTTATCCCATGATCACAGAATATCACAGAATCACAGAATATGCCAAGTTGGAAGGGACTCACAAGGACCATGGAGTCCAACTCCTGGTCCTGCACAGGGCCATTCCCAAGTCACACCATGTGCCTGAGAGTATTGATACTCTATGCAGAACCTGGAAGAGGACAAAGTCTGCTCTCCTGAAAGTCCAGGGTAGTGAGCTTGTTGTGTGACCTCCATGCTGCCCTAAGCAGTGACTACTTTATGGTCCCTGCACCCCAGGCTTCCCCTCGCATTCCCCACCAGCCCCTTCTTTTTAGTGAGAACAAGCTCTAGAATAGCATCTCTTTTCATTGGCTTCTCTGTCACTGGAAGACAGAAATTAACATAAATGCATTTCAGTAACCTCCTGGATTGCTTGTGCCGTGCTGAATTGTCCTTCCAAAAGATGTCAGGGTAATTAAGTCCCCCATGAGGACCAGGGATTGTGAAGATGATGCCTCTTCTATTTGTCTGTAGAGGGTCTCATTGGTTCAGTCTTCCTGGTCAGGCAGCCTGTAGCAGGCCCCTCACTATAATGTCACCTGTCTCTGTCCTTCGTTTAATCCTGACCCATAAACTCTCCACTGGTTCCTCACCTATCCCGAGGCAGATCTCCGTGCACTCCAGCTGGTCACTGACATAGAGAGCAACACCACCTCCTCAACTCCCCTGGTTGTCCTTCCTGAAGAGCCTGCATCCATACACTCCAATGTTCCAGTCATAGTAGCCATCCCACCATGTCTCTGCCAACAAGATCCTAGCCCTGCATGTATCTGCACATCTCTAACTCTTCTTATTTATTCTCCATGTTATGTGCATTTGCATAGAGGCATTTAAGCTGGGTCCTGACGTAGCTAACCTACTATTGGAGTGGCTGAAATTCCTTTGTGCTGCTCTTCAGGTGCTCTCCCACTGACCTGCGATCACTCTCTGGACTCTGGGCATCTACTACTGGCTCTTACATCAAACTGGTAAGAGTGGGATGTACCGAGGTTCCCCTCCCCCAGCAACTTTAGTTTAAAGCCCTCTTCACCAGTTTGGCAAGCCTATGATTGAAGTGGATTTTCCCCTTCTCTGACAGGTGGATCACAGGAGCCCCCCATATCATTTAGGACTAGTATTGTTTAAGTCCATCTTAAAACTAGTTAAATTCTTAATTACTGTTCTTTCTCCGTATTACATGATTACAAATCTTCATTCTGAAGCTGCGAAACTTTCTTTAAACATTCAGGGAAAATCTATTCACAAGCTATTTTCTAATCCACCTTGAATTATAGCTAAGAAATTAAATCAGCCTCCAAACCTCCGATAGACTTCTCTTCCCTCACTGTGCACTTCTCACTGAGGAACTGGCAAGGCAAACACAGTGTTGTCTGTTAATAAAATGCACATAGATAAAAGACATAAAATATCACAAGATTATAAAAGCACAAATTCTATTCAGTCTTCTGTTCCAGTTGCCTTCCTGTCAGTTACTAATTTGACCTTTGCAAATATTCTTTGCAGTATGTCACATGGTTATAAAGCAAAAAGGCCTTCAGAACGGCACTCAAATCTCCAAAAATACTAAAATAGCCTTATAAAGTCAAACATATAACTTCTGGTAATGCAATTTAAAGTCTGTTGGTCTCTGTAGGCTTAGAGAGTAGAATTTTGCCAAACATGGAGTGCAGCTAGAGCAAGACACAGCTTACATGACCTGTAGGTTCCCCAGCTCTAGGGACACCTTCTATCTTCTTGCTACTCATTGTCACATTTTCCTTCATTCCTGATTTATTAACATTTTTAAATTTTAGGCAAGTCAAAAAAAGGGATAGGTGATATATTTCTCAGCATGGGAAAAGTAAGGAGGGTCACAAAGATTATTATAGAGAGCTGGACCACCTCTGCTATGAAAACAGGCTGAGTGAGATGGTGTTGTTCAGCCTGGAGAAGAGAAGGTTCCAGGGAGACCTTACAGCAGCCTTCCAGTACCTAAAGGGGGTCTACACGAAAGATGGAAATAAACTTTTTAACTAGGTCTGTTGTGATAGGACAAGGGGTAATGGTTTTAAACCAAAACAGGGTCAATTCAGATTAGATATAAAGAAGATTTTTACAATAAGGGTGGTGAAACACTGGAAAGGGTTGCCCAAAGCGGTGGTAGATGCACTATACCTGGCAACATTCAAGGTCAGGTAGGGTGGGGCTCTGAGTAACCTGATCTGGTTGAAGATATCCTTTCTCATTGCAGGAGCATTGGACCAGATGACCTTTAAAAGTCCCTTCCAGCCCAAACCGCTCCATGATTTTTAAGAACTCTGTAGCTTATGGTTTCTAGACTTTCCTATCCACAAAATAGACCATTAATATTTTAGCTAGAGAGTAACTCGCAGAAGTAAGATTGCTCTTCTTTATTACCCATACATGCAGAAAGAGTAAAAAAACTCCAGCTGCTGGTAGCTTATGCCATCCATCTGCTAGGCCACGGAGGAGCCCTGCAAACACCATCTGTGGGCGCTATTTGTGACTCTGAGGGTGGGTTCAGTTCAGAGGACAAGAGGCAAACCTGATACTCATTTGGCATGCCTGTGCTGAAAAGCAGTGATACGGAGAGGATGATTCTTGGATGCGTCAAAACAGAGACAAAAACGTAGTTTCCACTCCTTGTAATCTGATGCCAACTAGTACATGAACACCACCACCATCTTAATGCAGTTTAACCATTTGCGGCTTCAAGCAAACCACCATAAATGACATGGGACATAGCCTGCAACAGGGACAAGGTAGGGTGTTCCTGGGAAAACATACACAAAAGGAAACTGCTTAACAAGCAGATTGTTAAACCTGGTGAATCAATTCCATTCCAGCACCTGCCCTCGGACAGCCCTTTACAGCAAAAGAAAAGGCTCCACCAATGTAGGAGGCGTGTTTTAGGAATGCCGAACATAGCATCCTGGGAGATGTGGTCCCGAGTGTACTCCCATGCACATGGGCAGTGAGATAACCCATGGTGGTTGGTCGAGGGCGTCACGTGTTACTTTGAGGTGCATATAAAAGGTGATGGTTGCTTCCAATAAATGGATTTGGTTGGTGAACCCCCAACCCCCCCCCAAAATAAATGGGTTTATTTATTTATTATATTAATAAAGCCATACACCAAGTCTCTAGGATCCACACAGTGAGTGCAAAAGGTAGCTTCGCTTATTACCTTGCAAATTGGTCCTGGAGTCCTCTTTTTACATTTTTTCCTAAGTCCAAGAACCTTGGGCATAAAGCTGTAGACAGGCCTCTGCAGGCACTGATGGGCCTCTCCTGATCTGCCTGGAGGTGTTCTGCGTAGATGCTGTTACCAGCATCCCTCTTTGCCAGCCCATTTGCCCATTCGTCTTCCTTTAAAAAGTGTTGTAGAGCAGCTAACAGCTCCATGAGGAACTGTTGTCATTGCTAATGTTTACAGATTAGAAAATGTTAGTTCCGTGCAAATTATACTTAATTACTGTCATAGGATAATAATTATTTTTCATTAATAGAATGCCTTAAATACTATATATCTCATTATGTTACAGAGTACAAAACCAATGAAACCCTTTCATTAATTCATTAATGATTAGTTAGAAAAGCAATGTGACAGATTATTATACATGCTACAAAGTACTATTAGTACACTCATATACACAGCTTAATTTAGAACTAATTAATATTAGAGTTTTAGTTCTTCAGCCATGGAAATTTAGTAGAAAATTACTATGAAGATAAATTTTCATTTGATATTTTTTCTTCAGCCACACTTTCTACCACATACTCCTCTTTTTTACAATTCACACAATAAGGAAAAAATTAAATATGTCTTTAACGTGGAGGATTACTTTTTTTTTCTCTAAAGCTAGGTCTCATTTAGTTAATGGATGTCCAGTTAGACAAAATGTTAAAATCAGCAGTGCCCTACTTTTGAAAGCAGTGAATCCTTACTCAATCCAGTTGAGAGACCACGCAGAAGTGCTTAAGCAACTAAGCCAGATCTTTACTTTCGGACTTCTGCACTCTCCCAAGGCACAAATGACAGGAAAATGAAATTAAAAGTTTCATGGAAGGAAGTTAATGAACATTGTCTTACTGAAGAGAGAAAGAGAGAATGAAAGTGAGCAATGAGTCTTGTTCTCTTCACGGTTTTGCCTCAAGTGGAGACAAGAAAGAACACCTAATATATAGTGTGTGCTAATACAGCAGTCTGGGATGGGTAAATAGCACCCTAAAAGCATCTTTATCACCTTGTGACTATTCTCTGCAGGTTTACACCTCAGGTACAGACCACTGTTTGGGTAGGAAAGCTGGGACCATGTGCTGGGTAGTGAGTGCTCCCAAAGACAAGATCTGACTCTGTTACCCCCATGCACATGACCAGATTGTTCAGGTCATTGGGTCTAATTTAACTGGCATTATCACTACACATAAATAGTAGATAACTGAAAAAAAAGATGCACATATTTCTGCCTAAATGCACTATTGCAGCAAACCAAACCAAGATTTAATGCACATGCATTCTTGCTCTATTTTTGTGAACTGCGTATGAAACATGGAGAAAATGTCTTTAAATGAAAGCTCTGGAAATGTCTGTTGGCAAAGAAGATGTTTAGTAGGAAATTATGCAGTAACTTCTACTTGGTGGACAGGATTCATTTTCTACTCTTAAAATGGAAGGAGAAATGCACAGATAAACTCCTCTGCTTAAATAGGATATTAGGGGGAAAAGCACTGAAACAACTCTTGGAGGATACCTGTCAGCCACCAGGTATTTCCTTCCTTTCCTATCCCTGCAAGTTGCTGGGTAGTCTTTGGTGGTTGCAGGGCTCTACTCAGTTGCACCTACACTAAATGGAGAGCTCCAACTTTCCCCAAAAACTTTGTCAAAATATAGGCCTTCCCTTCCACAAGAAAGTCCAGCCTTTTGAAATGTGCTTTAATCACATTACAATATCATCAGGGAGCTGCTATTACACCTGTGCCAAATAAAAACCCAAAGAAAACCAACAGCTTTTTAAAAATATTACAACTATTTATTCAATATATTTTCTAATGTTCCATTCAAATTTTTAATGTTAAATTTTAATACAGGAAGTCACTGAAAAAATGAAATCAGGACTTGGTGGCTTAAACAAGAAGTTGAAGTTTCAACACTTTCCCATAGGAAACTGTCAATGTTATGTGCCTGCAAAAAAATTGAGCTCCTCTTAAGTCTACTGTCCAGTAGAAAGGTCTTCCATCAGAAATATTTTGTATTCATGAAGTTATTCTGAATAAGCAGTTTCACATGCTCTAATGAGCTGTATGTGAAGACAGTAGACATATGTTTAACCAACAATGTTTTTCTCCACCCCACACTCAACAGAATGCAAAATAAATTCCATTATTTGCTTCATTTGTGTCTTTTGAGGACAGTAATACATTGTAAACATTATTAGCGCTTTACATTGACATCTGTCTGTGGAAGAACTCAGAAGTTAGTCTTACCACAGGGTTTAAATTATCGCTGACCCTCTGAAAAGAGAGTCCTAGACTGTGGCTGGGAACACCAGGAGTGGGGATGTCCCTGCAGGCCAGCCAGTCTTTGAGAATCTTTTTAAATGTTCATTGTAAATCCTGAAGATGTACAGAAAACTTCAGTTTCTGTGATGCTTTCTAAACCACAGGAATATATTTAGCACATTAATAAGAGGCAAAAAAGCCAAATAAACCATAGGAACAATCCAGTTCCTGTCACCTCTCTTGATTTTTCACTTAGTAGACTTCTTTACGGATTAAAAAACTTTTTTTCTTCTTCTTCTTGTAAAGAGTGTTCATTGAAGCTTGGCCAATAGATGGTATCACCCTTTCCAAAGTCTATGCTATGGGAGGCCTATGGAAGCATATCTGCTTAAGGCATTCATGCAAATTATTACTTACTGCCCTATATGCTCATAAATTAATAGCTTCTCTGTGGATGAAAAACAGAAATTAGACAACCATTAAGGTTCAACAATGTATAAAGAATATTAAATATTAATATATGAAATGAAAAAATATTGCAAGAGATATGAATAGATATGCCAGAAGCATAACAAGCCAAACCTAGGAATGTAAATAATAAGAACATGTTTTCAGCTAGATATTCTGGATGGTTTAGTATTCAAATTAAAGTTTGTTTTCCCATTCAATAAAAACAAAAAAAAAGTATTTACCGTTGTTGCCTTATTTACATGAGAGTTCATTTTCCTCCTGTGAACAGAAATACATCTTTAAGAGGAGGCGAATCAGGATAGAAAGGCCACTTTCTCATCAGTGTGTTTTTCAAGGAGCATTTCAGTGACGTGTGGATGGCAGCATTGCAAGTTCAAAAGCAAGAATACCCCTTACAATTTAAAGTGATATTTGAATGGATAATTGCAAAGCTAGCTTGTGCATTTTAATGACTTGTGTCGGCAGAAACGATAAAATTGAAATGGAAGTTGGATGAAGTGTTTACTTAATAGTAGGATAAGGCTGCCTGTTGCTGAAGTATTGCAGCTGACTGCATGTGTCACTTGTCTCTGGCAGTGATGCTTTTTCTTAGAGCCCTATCAGAGCTATGGGACCTATCATTTCACATAGTGCATCAGTTGTGAGAAAATAATGTTCAAAAGATCTGATTTCTTTGTGGATCCAAGTTAATTTTTAAAATCTATTGCACTTTGGCCAGCTTCAGCTTATTTCCACTAATTCTGAATTAAATGCTACTGTTTTCTGTCCCTAGGAGAATTATTGCGAAGGTGCTCTGTATGGATTTTGACCTTAACCATAGATTGCTTCAGCCAGACCTTGATTCAGCTTCCTGTTAGGTCCCTGTGAGTGGCAAGTGCTCCCATTATAAATATCCATTTAGCAAAACATCAGACTGAGCATGTCCTTGTTCCCATACTCAGTTTTATATAGTTCCATTTAGCTGTTATGATGTTCATTTCCCAGAGCTTGGGCTGGACTGTATCACAGGGTGCTTTCCAAGAACTCTAGATCCACTCCTGCCTAAAACCTTGGTGTGATTCCTACCAAGATCCAACACTCCTAAATTGTGTATGTAGAGTTGTATGGACTTCACTTTGGTTAGGGTATTTAATCTGGGCTCTTCCCATGCTCTGGGCTGTTTTGTGGGATTCACAGGAATGAGAAAACAGTAAGAGGGAATCTGGTATATTTGGAGCAGGCAGAAAATGTTTCTCAGGATAGTCTCCAAACAGTCTAATGAACATAGATATCTAAGGATTTCAGATACAGATGCTTGGTTTAATCAACACACATATGCATACACACACACACACACACACTCAGCGCACACCCTGGCTCATAAAAATGATTAATTACTAAAGCTTTTGATTAATATCTATCATAGAAAAAATCCCAACATTTGTCCTAGGAAGGAATGCTCTTATTTCTGCCTGTAGTTTGAAAAAAATCTGAATCCTGGCTACATCTCAATTCTAATTGGAAAAATGTTTCAAAATAACTGCTGTATTTTTATAAAACACAAATTTAACCACACAAGGCAAGATACCAATCCTTTTAAAAGCATATGAGTGTAAAGTCTAGCTGTCACAGTGCTTGGGGCTGTGTCCAACGATGAGAAAACCCAGAATAACATTGCACAACTGTACTATCAGGCATAAGGTCAATCAGGTTCAGCTCCAAAGGAGGTGGCATCTGTTACCTACCTCATGTTTTAGTAAATAGTCTGTTTTTTATGTGACAAGTGCAAACACAGATACAAATTAATGGGAAAAGAAAAGCCCCAATTGTCCATTTGTGTCACATTGCAAACTGCTGGGTGAAAAACAGCCTAGCATCATTTAATCATCCTGTTTTCCCTCTCCTTTTTCACTCATTACATTCATTACTGGTCACAAAAGACTGCTCACAAAACAGCTAGTGATTTTAATTTAATGCATCCTTTCTAAAACCTGCAGGGAAATTAAAGGAGGGAGCAACCTGCGGAGGGCTGGGGAGCAGAAGGGGGAAATGGCACATCTGAAGCTTTAAACGCTAATAGTCAAATATTTCCCAAATAGATCTGAGCTGACCCTAAACACATTGGGAGGGCTTAACTCATTAGTTTGCAAATTGAGTCAAATTGACACAAGGAGTTTCCTTGCAGTGCCTTTAAATCTCTGATGGAGGCTGGTGAGTGACCTCACAATCTGACAGGCCAACAGTTGCCAAACCATCTCAATATCAAAAAATCCAATAAAACAAGCTACTCAGGCAGATCACCAAGGGCTGGCAGAAGTTTTTTTCCCTATATTACGCAAAAGGTTGTTGTTGCCACCTCCAGCTAAATATACAGGCATCATTGTTTTACAAGAGATAACTAAATAAAAGAGCAGTAATCAACAAATCTAATCAGGACATGGTTTAATATTTGGGAAGCATGATAGTATTTGGTTGGAGCTGTAGAGAACCCGTGGAGCATAGCTCACCTGGGGGGCATTGCTCTAGCAAATGGCACCCTTCCAAATTGTTCCCCGCTAGCCAGTGTGGAGACTTTGATGGTAGATTTGCTCTTCCAAGTCCTATCTCCTCCTCCAGTGAAATCGATAGAAAGACTCCCATTGGCAGTAGAAGGGTGACAAGGGACAAATATGCCCTGTGAGAGAGGCTGGGAGAGGCTGCGAGGACAATCTGGGACAAGGTACAGATCACCACAGCTGGAGGAATGAGACTTATCTCTCCAGCAGGTGTTTAAACTGGGGCGTCTGCCCTAGAGCTCGGTGCCTGCACTGGCAGAGCCTAGGGAGCTACTGCTCTGCCCAGACAGAGGTGCCTGCCTCTCCCTGAGCTCCCTTGATCCTTCTGAACAGATCTCCAGCAGCTGCCATGGGAGCCTCAGCACTCAGCTCATCCCAGGCTTCCGCAGCCTCATTAGACTGAGCCCTGACATTCTGAATGGGAGCATCCAGTGTTCTGCTTTGCAAGCCCCTTGTGTGAGCTATTTGCCTCCTCTTTTAGAAGATGCTGCAATCACTAGACACCTGACTAGAAATGATGTGGGAAGAAAAGCCCTGATCCCACAGACAAGCTCCAGAAGACCTTCATGTTATCCAACACTGGGAAAAGCTCTTGCTGGCTGGTTTTGTCAGCAGATTGTCAAGGATGCATCACAACAAAAGTGGAGACTTCTACTCCATTTTCAGAAATAATATTACAGTAATCTGGGGGGGAAAAAAGATTCCAAAAGTCTAGAAGGGCTGTTGAAAAACGAATTCAATAGGGAAAATCTATCTCAAGCATACGGAGTAAATGTCCTCCAACACACTACTGTAAACATCATCTTCCTTAGGATGCAGTCCAAAGTCTATTGGTCTTGACTTGACTTCCAAGTCACTTGACTTGGTAATTGGTCTCTGTTCTTATTTTTCTCTTTTTCATATTTAAAATTTGGTTCTGGTATTTTACTCAAGGCTCTCCAAAAGATTTAATTTGTATTCTCACACCTTCTACTTCCTTCTGCCAGAAACACATTTTCTGTGATGCCCTTAGTCAAGTAATTCATGAGTTACCAGTTAAATGCTCACTTGTAACCATAATCATTGAATGAAGACAAACGGCCTTGGGAGACCAATTAAGCCATGTGGTTCTTTTGACAGACCATGTCCTAAAGTACAGCCTGTTGAACACAAATGGGAAAAACATGTCCTTCAGAAATATTTCTGTGTGTCCTAGTGCTCAGGATATGGCTATGAGAACTAATTACTGCTGGTTTTAATTGCTTCTTTCCCCACAATAAATTCTCTCTCTCTAGGCTGGCTGTTTACCCCTCATTTAGTTACTGAGGAGGAAATTCTCCTGCACGTTATCCCATGGTAAGAACTGGCTGTTATTGCAGGGCAGCTGACTTACACTAAGTTCACACTTAGTTCGTATGACTATCCCATAAACCTAGAAAATTAATTTTGCGGCAAAAATAACCATGGTGATCTAGGTGTAATAAAGGACTTCAGCACTTCCATGCCTAACTGTCTGCCCACTGTTGAGATCACAGTCCGGAGATCTAGGAGTCCAAAATCTTACCTCAGTGTCACCATCACATGCAATAGCAGGTACCACAGTTTGTCCTTTTGGTAACTTGGCACTGCCTGTGGGTGCCTGCAAATCATTCTTTCTGTGTTGTAGCATGAACTGTGCCCCTTTTAGCTTGACTAATTTACCCAAAAGCATTATTCTGCAATGCTATCTGGGTTTGTTATCCTGGGTGGAGTTCCTGTTTCTTCATAAAAATTGATTTTGATAACTAACTAGACACAATTTACCTTTATCTTTTTGGAGAGCTAAAGGAGGGAAGGCCGTAGGAAATGAGATTTTGGACTCTTGAGTCTGATCTTCCTCATTGTTTATTTGCTCTCTTTCACCTTTTACTAAATGAGTGTTATACCTCCATTTGTTCTTTCATTTCTGTTGTGTTAAAGAACTTCTTTTGGTTGCCTGTAATGTCCCTTCCTATTAGAAATGCATTTTGTGTCTTAGCTTTTTTGATTTTATCTCTGTCATATAACCCTCAGTTTGGTGGGAGAATTTTAACAAGAGTGTTTCCAAGAGGCTTTGCAGCTTCTCCTGCCAATGCAGCAAGCCATTGCGTTGTAAACACATCCAGGGCTGCCTGATGATGGTGGGTTATTGTGCTCCTCATACTAATTACCCTCTGTAGGGAGATAGTGTGCAGAAACATTGTGGAAACCTTGTCTTCTCTTCCTCCAGCTCTTTGTTCCATTCTCACATCCTTGGCATCCAGCTTTTTGCCACTCCTCAGCGTCTCAGGCATTGAATGTTCCTTTTTCTCTGCCTCTTCTTTTACAATAAATAAAGAGTCTGTTTTCTTAATCTTCCTCTCCTGATGAAGTACCTGAGGCCCCCTCTCCTACCTGTTACTCTTTTCTACTGCTCCAATGCTCATCTTGTAAAACAGCACCTGGTATAAACACACCATTTCAGGTGTGGTCTTACACTTTTCCATCTGCTGCCAGGAAAGAACTTGATTTCCAAATTCAAAACTGCTCAGTTCTCATCTTGGATCATGTTCAACAATGCAGCAGCTCCATTGGGATCCTCATCCTGGTCACCCAAGAAAAATCCTTTTGTCTGTGCAAACACGGTCAGTCACCATTTGCTGCAAACAGGAACCCTTGCACACAATTATTTCTATTTCCCTATATAAAATCTTGGCATGTTAGGATAAGAACTATTCGCCCGGTCTTTCTGCAATAAGATCCATCACATTATGTCTGATGTCATAAGATATAATAATAACTGTCAATCTGCTGAGCGCCTGAACTAGAAGAGCTGACTTACTTGCATGGCTGAGAGAAGCTCTGTCAGTGTTTGAAAATCCACTTCTTCACATGGGTAAAATGAAACCTGTAGGAAGAAGCTTATGTATGAAGTTTTAAAATTTTAGACCTCTTAGACAAATCAAGGGCCCAGCCTTGAACTCTCTTTTTGAGATAATGCCCCCTTCCCCCCAAAATTTGGGACAAGAATAACCCATATCAAGGACACTAAATGAAATCCCATGTAGTTTTTAATGACTTCTTCAGTCTCCAGAAGAATTGTTCAGTCCACAGGTACAACAATGTGTCCAGGTCTTGGCCTTGTCTCATCCCAAGTGAGACCTGGCCATTTCTCCCCATCTACCTTCCTCTTTTCCCCCTGTGGCTCCAGGGAAGGGCCTCCATGGCACTCACTGCAGCAAAGAGCCAACACAGCTGGGGTGAGTCAGCGCCTGAAGCCTTTTTTTAAAGGAGGTTGAACATGAACACCTCTCCTGTGGAGGATGTTTTTGGCTTGCTAGCCTGGATTGTGGGGTCTGGGGGCATGGAGGCTTCTTTTCTGCCTTGCTGAACAGTAGTCAGCTTCATCAAGAATTTGAATGATGGAGTTTGGGGGTAAAATACCCTGCTGAATGGTGACAGGGATACCTGATTTTTTATTGTTTTTACATGTAAGAGTACGGAAATTGTGAATATAACATGCAGGAACACCTTCTGTATTTCATTATTTGTGGCATGTATTTAAAAATTAACAAAACTTTCAGAAAAATCTGTACACATTCAACATCTGTTATCTTGTTTCTAATCCTCTAAATCCCTTGATTTACTCCAAAGTTGCTTAAACTGTTATCAACCTCTTTTGAGGGCTCTACATCTTAATCACAACTGTATGACAAATATTTGATGATATAGTATGCATTTGGCAGATACTTAGGACTCAAATGATAATACCAAAATAGAGGTTTCATATGATTACAGAGACTAAGGGATTAGAAACTAGATTTAAATGGGTCCAAGGGGCAAATTCAAAGACTTCAAACATGTTTTTAAAAACAAGATGCCATGGTTTGTAAAAAAAAAAAAAAATCTAAAATGAATTTGCCAATGATCTCTCCTCCAGAAAAATTCTATCACTTCATCAGACTTACTTATTCATTTAAACTGCCTTTGAAGCTCTTTTATTTCAAGGGGAAAAAAACCCCTGAGTTCAACTGCATACATTACACAAGGGGGAAAATAACACCCGTGTAAAACCTCAGTGGGAACTTTCTCTTCTTCTGTTTCGTGAGGAGCAGACATTTCCCCAGAGCTGCTTTTGAGTTTTGCACTAAATTGAGCCTCTAGGTAAATCTTTACAAGACAGAATGAAGTGCCAAGAAATGGGACATAATGACAAGCTGGGAGGGTGTTCTCCATGTTGATACAGTGAGCTTGTGGACCATCCACGTGGTAACTGGTTCTCAGTGGCAGCTAATCCCAGTGGAGGTCCACTGCTCAGTGTGGTTGCCCACATGCGGATGAGTGGTGCCGTTCAAAGTGTCCAGCACACCCACCGTGTCCCCACTGGCAGGTGTGTGGCACTTCAGGGAGTCCTGAATGGCCAGCCGGGGCCAGCTTACAATTACAGATGTGATATCCCCTCATCAGGGCTCACCAGGCTGAGACAGTGTGCTGATGTGACCATATCACTGTCATTTCCAGAGCTGCTCTTCCTGGAGCTGGCTTGAGTACCCCGGCACCATGCTGAAGGATGCACGATGGACTCACTGAATTAGGGAATCACTGGTCCAGGCTAGCGTATCTCCTCCTCATCTCCCTTTCTTCCAGAATGAGATAAGGTTGGGTCTGAATTTGTGGGATGCTCATTTTCTGCAAGAGCTGTTCAGCACATTTAGGATCAGCTTCTGCAACAGTTTTAAGCTTCCATTCATTATTTTTTTTAATCCCCAGTTAGCTTTTGGCTAGTTTCATGCCTGGAGCTAGCTTGCTACAGGTTTACATGAGCATTGGTTCAAGAAGAAGGGAGAGAAAAGGAACACACAGCCAAGGGTGGGGACAGAGGGTGGGCTAAGCCATCCTGCACCCTCCAAGGATGAGAGGTGCAAAACATCCTCCAGAACATCTTTAATGTTATCAATACTCAAGACTAAAGGCATGAATTTTTCTTCTTACTGTTCATTTTATTTTGTTTATTTTACTGATTCTCTAAACAAACATAGCAAGCTGTGATACAAGTTCCGTTGTTCCTCTCCTACAAAGAATCCCAAGCAAGGAAAAAATTACAGGAAAACCTACTGAGACATAGGGGCAGAGAGCACCACCTCTTTATTCCTTTGGGAGGAGAGTTATTGGCTCAACAGGAGCAAAACCCATGTACTCAGGATGCAATGGGAGATGGAAGGACTAATGCTGGAGATGCTAAGTACGCAGGTGATGTGCTGGGCCTCAGCACTGATGCCTACTCTTCCTCCTTGCTGCATGTCTCAGTGGGTTGCCATTAGCTCCAAAACTGTATCAGTTAGCAATGCTCAAGGATCCCAGGCACATCAGAAATCCTGAAGAAGGGTTGGGGTGTCCAAGGAGAGCCATTTGCACGCCATGTGATAAAGTACATTTCCAGGTGGATTTCTACTTGGACTGGCACTAAAGGGTTGTATAGCATGTGCCCTTGACCCAGCTTTTCTTACTATGCCTTTTTCCAGACAAAAAGCCTGGTAACATAATCCTCACTTGAAGGGATTTACATACTGGGTAGCTACTACTTGCTAGGACTTGTAGTGTTGGGTTTTTTTCTATAATTTTCTGCTTTTATCTCCCTGTATGAAACCTTGAAATGAAGAGTCATCACATATATCAGGAACACAAGAAATACTGTTGCCTGTAGTGGTACACTTAGTACAACAGGGATCTGAAAGAGTATATTTACATTTTATCAGTTTTGGAACTTCTATCTTACAAAGGGGGAAAAAGAGTCCTTGCCAACTGTGTGCTCCAAATGGAAAAGTCAGGAGTTTATGGCTTCAAGAGGCTTTTTTGCTAATGGTATGACCAATGCTTAGAATACTATTAAAAAAAAGAAAAATCTTTCAAGCAGAAGACAGGCTTTGGCTTTCATTCCTGCCCATGCGTCTTCCAACGTCTCCAGACAAACTCAGCTCAGGTATCTTGGACTACTGTAAACTTCAGAGGCAAAGTTTAAGAAACAAGATGAATTCAAAAGAGTTTGTGTTGTCAGCTACAAGAGTAAAAAAATGTTATCAGCTGTTTAAGCTGCTGCTGACTAATGTATATTCAAAAGCAAATCAACACAGTCGCACCCACTCTTCAAGCATCAAGGAAACCAGATGAGACCAGTGTCTCAGAGATATGGTGTCAAAGGATTTGGTGTGTTTTTTTCATTTTTTAGACAGTAGATGGAAGGGAGAAATTGCATTAAAATGTAATGTTTGTCAATGGCAGTGATAAAAAAAGAAAACTTCCCTGGCCATTGCTGGCTGCTGTATGTAGCAATCTGAATACATTGGTAATGTGAGGGACTGATTAGTCCTGTAAGGCTGCCTACAGGTTAGCAGGCCTCATTTCAAATCTCTGACAGCAATATGTGTCGTTTCATGCTTCATCCTCATTCCCCATGTTCAACACAAACCGGGGTCACTCTATATATGGAAATCACTGTCTTCAGGGCAAAAAAATTAAAAAAGGTGAGATTGCCGCTTTAACCTCACTGGCCTCAGAAAATATGTTTTAGTCTGATACATTATACTAGTAGGAATTATTTATCAAGAAGATACAAGCTCGATATTTCAGAAATAATGAGATGTTCTGGTTTTGCAGCTGAAATTTTATGGTCCAGAGAGCATCAGCTATGAATTCAGAGAATGAAGTAAACTTGCAATGAATGATACACACTATGCAGCTGAAGTAAAATGGCTGTGCAAAGGGTAATATGAAAGTTATAACATAGTGCAAAGCTCACTATGTCTTAAGTGCCTTTGTTGCCAAACAGAGATGGATGTTTCAAAGACAGTACAGGCACGAGATGTTTGCAGCATTTATTGAGGAAGTTTTGCTTGGGAGAGGAATCGCATGATGAGAAAGTTTAGTCGTTAACCCTCAAATCCCACAGCTTAGAAGGCCTACTGAAGAATTCATGGTGAGATAATTTGAGAGCAGAAATGTTCAAGTACTTGGTGTGGAGAGATTAGGTAGGCTGCAGCAAAGGCTAGCGATTCTCTCCCAGTAAGGGGTGAATTTCACTCATATCTTGATTTTACTAGAACAAAAGCAGGTATATAAATCCATAAGTGTTGTGTTACACCACTGTTCCTAGCAAATGTCTGTGATTTTAATGAGCTCAGTATATTGTCTGACTTTGTTTAGTTTGCTTTCTTGTCTGATCAAACAAGCTGAGTGAAGAACTTGCATTTGGTCTTTTATCAGTCTTGGGTTAGGGTTCAGCAGAAGTATTTAAATGCCAGACACAGAATCAGTTACCACATGTATAGTGCTGTCCAAAGTAATTAATTTGTTTGACATGGCTTGTGGGGATTATAAACACCATGAGACTTAATGTGAACAGCCATGAGGAGTGATAGTCAGCCGTTGTAGCTACTCACATCCCTACAAGACCGACATGCAGGTGTTTGGTAATTACTAGAGGTAGCAGGGCTCAGACCAGAGACTCATCTCATGGCAGTGCAATAGAATCCTGTCCTTGAATCACCCAGCCCTCTCCCACAGCTCCATCCTCTTTCTGCTGGCAGAGGCTGGATGGCAGTTGTTTTCCTTTCTAGTGTTTTGCCATCTGTAAAATCAAAAAACCAAAAACCAGACAGCAAGTTTCATAGGCTGAGACCTACAGCTGTTCAAGTTGCTTTTTACTTGACAGTGCTGGGAAGCTAATCTGAAAAATGAGAATCGGAAAAAATCCAAAAACTAGGATTTTGCAATCTACACCCCCATGACCTTGGAAAGGAACACAATGAGTGGCTCCTCTCTTTCTTTTCCCATTTCAGGGTGTTCAAGATCTTTTCCAAGCAACTCTTGGGTGCAGGAAAACACCATTTCTTCCTCTGCGTTTGGGGCAATAAATCAGTCTCTGAGCACCAGAGACCATCTCAGCCCTCGGCAGATTTGGTTACTGAGTCCACATGGCACATGCTGGTGAGTGCTCAGGAGCAGTGCTACCTGCACAGCACATCTCCCTCCCAACAGCAGGCTTTGCCTCATGGAACTCTAGTTCTATGCTGCCTCATCCAGCCCATGCAGAACACTGGGATATCCAGTATGTCTCACTGGCACCAAGTTCTTCAATGAAGAAAATGTTTGTACTATGGCTAACCCGCTTATGTTTTCAGGCCTTTTTATTCAGCACAAGTATTAAGGAGCTCTTAAATCTGTGCAAAGATCATAAGAGTGTACGAAACAGAACCAGGCCAATGTAAACGAGATGTGGCATTTTAGGCTTTTACAGCCCACATCCTGCACAAATCTGTGCTAGTGCTACAGTTGCCTATATCTAGACTTTTCCCAGGTACGTTCCCAGCTTCTGACATTCATTTCTGTACTCCTGTCTTTGGACACACTTAGCATCTACAATGCCTCCAAGCCAGATTCCTCTTTACAGAACCCCAGAAATCAGAGCAGCCAAGTCTGGACGAGCAGGGGCAGCTTTTCTAAGAGCTGAATGCTTGGGCTGAGACCTTTCAAAAATGGAGACATTTTTTTAAGTTTAGTTGCAGTATACATGTCGCCAGAGGAACACAGGTCCTTGGAGATGTTCTGAGAGATCTTGTTAATATAGATCTCAGACTGAGAGATAATAATGAGAAAGAACAGAGCTTAGTCTAATGTTAAATTATTGTAAAGTATAATTCAAAGCTGCTCTGTGTGACTTAATGCAGGGTAAAAGAGACCAAGAGCTGCACCTCCACTTTGTTTCCACTGTCAATACACACATAGCAAGCATCAATGTAAATCTTGGATGAGTGTTGAAACCATAAGTCTCTAAGGTTGGTTCAGGACATACTTTTGAACAGCAATTAATAAAAATCTGCGTCCCTTCTGACTCACTGATTATGATGAGTTCTGTTTTATCCTGTATATATTAATAGGTTGAATAGCAGGCCAATATAATTTAATATGATAAGACACTGTAGGCCTCTGAATCATGACAATGCACAGAGTCATCCATCAGCTGCTCCAGCTTTGGAAAGAAGTTTTGTTACTGCTCTGGCTTTCACACCAATGACGACTTCTCAGCAAATAGCTTCAGGTCTCAAATCTGGGACAGTTAAGCCTGAAAGACCTGGTAAAAAGCAATCTAGCACACTGATAAAGCATCTATTTTCCTGGACTTACTTCTGGATTACTTATTTCTGAATGTGTATCCTCAGTGCAGAGGTGGAACAACTTCCTGAGTACACTGATGTAAATTGGGCACTTGGTCTCTGCATCACCTGTGATTGTATATACAGCTGAGATGCTGGGAATGCAAGGAAGGACTGAGATTAAGCATTTAAAATGGATATATCTGTTTCAGATTCATCTGGCCTCGTTTTAGGCACCCAACAGTTCACCCAGTTCAGGAATCCAAACGTGGTGACTTTTAAACATAGTCAAAGGGGAGGAGAAGAGACTTCTGGAGAGGAGACTCAGCCTGTTCAGCATTCTAGCCTGGCTGTCTCCATTTGGTGGGTGACCTCAGGTGATGTGAGGGTGGATTCCCTCCTCTCTCCACAGACTGACAGTGGCTGACTGTCACTGACTGCAGTGTGGCCTGTTGGTTTTACCCAGCTGCTCAGCTATGTGTTCAAACTCATCCAGCACTGAGCAATGTCAAGATGATACCATCTGTAAGAATAAATGGAGCAACCACATGGCTCTAAAAAAAATGTATTATGGTCGCATGCTTGTCCAGCTGCAGCCAATTGTCATGTTCTTATTTCTGGTAAGTACTTTGGGATTTGGCCCTAATCACTGACACAAATAAACACAAAGTTGATTTTGACACTGAAAGAAGAAGAAAAAGGGAAAACTATGTACAAAGTTATGGTAAGAGGAAGGAAAACAAAGGAAAAGTTCATCTGAAGGTGACTGAATGCTATTTCATAGCTCTTGGTAACTCTTTGGATCAAACTTTTGCATTAGTTAATGACTCATTTTCCTTTTTCTTTACATTTTCTTCTTATTTTGAGTCTGAATTCTGTGCAACATCTCTGCAGAAAAAAAAAATATATTTGTGGAATGCTGATTTTCTGCAATTAGTTTCTGATTTTTCAAATTTGTCCTTCACTCCAAGGCTTTTGAGCCTCCATCAAGCAGCATTTTTGAGAGACTATGGGAAAAAAAATCCTTACAAAACAAAAACAGTATTTTCAGAATTCCACTCTACTGCTTTCAGACTATTTCCATCAACCCTCTTATTCATTTTGATTTATTTCCATCCATAAGCAGACTAACGCTTTTCTATGCTTTTATTGTTCTTCAAGAATAGGCCTTCTATTGGAGAAAAATAATGTCTCTACGACCACCACTTTGCTCAATGCAGATCTTCATTAATCTGCAGCCACAGTACAGGCTTTTAGCAGCAAGCACTTTTGATGGGAATTGAATTTGATACTGCATTATGGTTGTAGGGCTTCTCACAATAGACTGTGTTCTTTTCTGTGTCTGTGCACAATCAGAGAGACCCAATTAAATAATTTGGTGCAATAATGGAGAACAAAAGAGTATGAGGGCTTAAAGTGAGGGCTTCAGCATTTGTATTCTCCTTTTTCTGTATCATGTTAATTAATTTGCCTGAAAACCAAAAGAAAGAACATAATGTGAAAAGCATAGCTCATCTACAACATGGAGGCACTTTAAATGCAGATACCATACCAAATCAACATGTAACAAAGGAACATTCATTGCATTTCCATAAGAAAAAAAAGTTGCCAGCTAATGTTGAGTGGTCCTAGTTGTGACCACTGGAAATAAGAGTAGCTATTTGTGTAGGGGAAAAACCCTCCAAGAGTTAAGGGCAAGATAATACTTTGTGCCCCTGTGATAACATCTACAAATAATGTTATGTTTTGAAACCTAATTGGTGGGTGGAAAAGCACTGGACACAACAGAGATCTGGGCCTTTAACTTCTTTTTTTCCTAATATTCTGGGCTTGACTCTATTCTATTCCTCCCATAAAATAGCTCAAAGCAGACACTTCCGGAGAAGTGCAGCCTTGCTCCTCTGTTTGAATTAGAAACTCCAGCAGTATTTCAGTGGGCACTAGGGCAGTCTCTGATCTGTTTGTAACTGAGTTTATCCAGCAGAAAAGATCCATTTACTCCCTGCTGAAATAAATACTACGATCATACAGTCTTTATTCACTCCTTGGAGCCTGGACATTGAGGTCACCGAGCTGAAATTATTTGCAGCTCTGATGACAAGAGTTACACTGCACTCTGCAGTGCTATCTCATCCACAGTCCCCCTCTAAAGGCAAACTGAGATCTGTAAAACTGGCAGTTACGCGTTCTTCCTCTAATAAATCTTTTAAGCTATTAATTGTTGGAAGTCCTAAAAGAAGCAAACCCAAGGATTATGCTATTGTCTTTTGCTCATTAGCAAGTAGAAAAAGAATATTTGCAGAGCTGTGATCCAATTGCATTCATTATTGCTACCTGCTAAATAGTACTTCAGAGATATTAGGAGAAACAATTTACATAAAGGTTATGAATCTTATTTCACAGTATATTAAGAGAAAGAATCACATCTGGGTAAAAATATGATCACAAATTGGGATTTCAGTCCAGTTTAGAAATTTACACAATGTCTTTCTTTTTAAAAGAGAAAGATATATGTCTTAGCTAGCTACAACTAGCTTCTTTCCAGCAGGAAAAGCTGTTTAGTTTTGGGTTTGAGCATAACTGCAGCTGGTAAGCTACCTGCAGATCACTCACCCTGTTAAAAAGTACTGAAAATTATCACCTCATCACGTCTCATCAAGGTGTATTACATACCTTTGCTGCTACAGTATTGTACTTCCCAGCAGAGGTGTCTTTTTATATTAATGTTCCTCTGAATATTGCTTGTGTTGACAAATTACTGGGTTGAAGCCTGGGTGGGAGGATCTGGAGGTATCACAAATGGCTAAGATATTTGCGGCTTTTAATAATTCCAATTATCTGTGCATTTCCAAAAAAGTTTTTTATTTTTTAGGAGCTAGGGGTCTTATATTTCTCCTTCCTCCTTAAACTTACTAAATATACAACAAAATCAGTGTCCTGTTCGTTAATCACCATACACTCTCATGATCAACTTTTCTGAGAAACACCACTACCAGCAATCCTGGATCAACTATAGCACAGGAGGCTGCAGCCCTACTTATCAGCCTATTTGGTATACATGTGAGTTATCATGATAAGTGCTGTTCATTTTGGTACGTCTTCAGCCCAAAATTAAAATATGTGAGGCTTACAGTTGTAATGTTTCTATTTCCAGCATGGGGACATGAAAACAGATTGTTGTCCTCGGATTTTAGCAAGTTAGTTCTGATCCAACATTAAAAAAAAAGGAAGGCATTTCTTCATATTCTCAGTTAATTCAGCCTAAAAGTGTCACACTTATTCAGCAGCAGTTAAAATAGTCTGTGATGAGAGCATGACAATTTCCAGCTAAACTAGAGGATAATTAGAAATGCCCCGTAGCAGGCAAGTCAGTGCTTCAATTTATTTGCTGTTTATTACCAAGTCCCTGCCCCTTGGGTGTAATGACTGTAAAGCAGCACCTGCAGCTTCCCAGTGTTTGATTTAGTGCTGTAAATGGTGCTCAGAGAGTAGATTAAGCTGGAATGTGATCAAACCTTATTTGCAATCCGATTATACAAACTGCTCCTTGCACTGACCAGATTGAAGTAATTTCCCTATAGAAACGTTACACTCACTTTGGTGTAAAAATGATTAACATTTGCTGACTGTAGGTCAGCCTTTCACTTTCAGTGTAATTCTTTATCAGGCAGGATGCCCATCTTTTTCTTATGTTTGCCACGTTTGTGTACCACACGGCATTTAACCAATGGATATAATCAACCTCCTTTTTTTTCAGGTCTTCTTGATGAATGATTGTAATAAATAAGCACTCCAGCATAAGCAGATTAAACCATTTTTTCCCCTGTTTGATTGTTCACCAGTATTGACATGCTTAATGATCTAACAGAGAACAGCTACAGAATGAAGGAATTTCCATATTTTACTGAAAATGGCTATTGAGGTATTTATAAACAGCCAGTACATACGTGGTGCTTTAACTTCAGTGTTGGGCAGGATCGCTGGGCACTCACATCAGTCCAAGAACTATCCTACATTTCTTTCAAAAAGTGCCTAAATACTCACTGCCACTACTAATCCTTTCACTCTTAAATAATCAGCAACATAAGGCTTCTTGGTTCTCAGTAGCCTTTTTTTTTTTTCACTGTATCAAGAATGCTGGATGTGAAAACTGTTTCTCAGACAATTAGCCTCTGGTAATGAAATGCAACCAAATATATTCTGCATGCTGAAAGCAAACACTTGGCTCTCCATATATTTCTGTGACAATCAAAGAAATATTTTAGCCTGAAATGCATTATCAAGCCTGACTCAAATACCAGCAATAACATGTTTTGTTGTATAACATTTTAAAGCTGATTTTCTACAGACATTTTAGTTCTAACCCTTTAGAGACCACAGTCCTGAAGGTTTCACAAATCACCATGTCCACACTCAGTCTCCTGGGCTGTGAACTGGGAGAATACAGTTCTGGTCCTGGTCAACAGCCTTCAGAAGGGGATTCCTGAAACAATTTGCAATATGTACTGGGTGCAGCCATGGAGGCACCATCCAGAAATCCCCAAATACGTCATGCAAATTTTTTTTGTCAAATAGATATGCTTGCCTGGTGACAGCCAGCAATTCACTCCCACTCAGCTCCTGTGCAAGGGCTGTGCTGAGGCAGCACCACATTTGTACCAGCACAGCTCAGAAGGGCCGTTCACGGGTTTCTCTGACATGTATACCTTCTGACCATTTTTTATGATACCTGAAAGATTAGAATTAAGTCATGCCAAAAATACCCATTTAACTTCAGCATTTTTAAGCTTCCTGTACAAGTATTGAGGAGATTAACATCTGCAAGACAGTGGGTTGAGTTATGGGTTTATTTATATGCCTTTAATTTTACTCCCTGATTGGAAATACAGAAAATTGTGTCTGCATGTATCTCAGTGTAAAAGTCAATTTTATCTCAGTCCTGCTGGAAAGAAGGGCATCACAGAGGGCATCAGATCAGTCTGTTACCCTGCAAAAGGAGGCTTTTACTCAGCTTGTTTTCTGAAGATCACAGGAATCACTTATAGCAGAATAATAGAGCTGAGTGTCATAAGAACAAGTGGTCACAACACAAAAACTTGTAATACAACTTTCCTTTAGTTTTATGGCAGCAATTCACTTTGCTTCGGACAGTGCCACAGATACACTAGGATGGGACCATACCATATAGGTATAGGAGGATACATTGTCAATCATTTTGTTCATAAGGATAGTTCCTAATTGTAAAGCTGAGGAGAAGCATTTTGGCAGTCCCAACTTAAATGTAATGTAATCATTGCTTAGGGTTTCACAAACAAAGCTCCTTTCCTCCTGGCTCTGTGATGTCAAAAAGAAATAATGAATAGTTGCTCTTGCACCCTTAGAGGGAGAAAACCAGAGATCCAATGACACCCCGATTCCCTGAGTCTTACTGAATGGGGAGGGAACGAAAAGCTTATCCATATGGAAAGCAGGGCTGAGGTGACAGGGCTCTTGTGCAGAACAGCACAGTGAGTCCAGTCTCAGGGGCAGAAGAAGATGACTTGGTATGTAAGTGACTGTAGCAACAACGCAGAGCTGTGTAACATACATGTTCTTGTAGCTCAAATAGATTCAAAAAATGTATTTCAAGAGACTCGTGTAGACCATTTACAGGTTGAATCATTTCCTAAGCGTAGGAGATACATTTTCTGCTTTTGCTGTTTCTTTATCTTAATTCTTTCTCTGCCTTTTATTTCAGTCAGTAAAAGAATATAATTCTTTTTTTAATGGAAATGCAAGCTAATTTTTAAGTGAGAAAAGGGGAAGGTAAGTTAACTTTGGGAATGCTTGTTTTCTTTAAATTTGACATTTATTGTGGAGAAGGTTTTGTGCTTAAGTAGCACAGCAATCTACACTGCCACATTAAAATTTCCTGTTGTGTTTTTCCCATGGTGTACCAGCTATCTCCCAACATCTCACTCTTGCAGTCATTTTCTGTGTTTTGTCTATATTTATTTAGGCTGGCAAAAGAGACTTTGCAGTGCTAACAAGAATCCCCAGGGCCCTCTACAGCTGAGGAAAAACTCGTACTTACCCTTTTGAGGAGGTTCAGGAAAGCCTCTGGAGGTTATGCTGAGGGAGGGAACCGCTTTTCCCAGGGGACTGCCTCTTCCATTACCCTCTCGCTCACTCCAGCAGCCAGCAAGGGTGGAAAGGGAAGTGACAGCATAACAGCCGCTGCAATGATTTCATATAAGGCAACGATCTATTGTTTCTTTAGGAAGCAAGTGGAATACACCAAGTGGCATGTTTAATGGGATGGTTCTTCGTACACCAGCTGTTGTTAATGTCTGTGGTAGTTCTCTCCATTGCCTCTGCTTTTTCCAAACTAATTGGAGGTTTTCTTATGTTTACGGTGTAGCATATTGTCAGTGAGGAGGTATTGAAATACGTCAGATAAATGAAGACAAATGTCCAGGTGAGGGTTTTCAGGTGTGGCTGGAGGCTGAAGAGATACAAGATTGGTCTGGGGATATGCTAGTGTTCTACCTTCCAAAAATTTTCCCTACATGAAACTGTTCACATGAGGCACCTTGAAACTAATTTTGGCAGATCAATTCAAATCTGACTTCAAGAAGTTAAAAGTCTGTATTACTTAGGTTACCATGAGCACCACTAAGCTTTACAGTCCCTGATGGGACCCCCAGTCCCCCATCCATTGGAATGGCACAGGGTCCCTGCAGGACCCTGCACCTTGTCCCTGCTTCATGAGGCAATTTTACTCTTCCTGTGCCCTGGCAGTGAGTTCAGGTTCCTATAGGTGAGTGGGTGGGTAACTGACCCAGGAGAGCTCCATACTATGGGTGCACTCAGAGCCCTGACAACACCAACATCTCACACAGCACTTCTGCTGGCAGTGAACTTCCACCAGAAGAGGATTTCACAAGCTCTTCTGTTAGATTTTGGTGTCTGTACCTGCTGCTTGTGGATGGTTAGGAAGTCCAGGTAAGAACAAAACCATATGGGTTCACATATGCAGAGTTGCCTACAAAAACTGTTTCAAACTGACTGTGCTTTCCTGGGGTGATCCTCACTTATTCCCAAACTATGCTGTACACTTTGGCACGTACAAAACGCAGAGCAGTTCTCATGATCTGAAAGCAGGAGCCAGGAACTGCCAATTTAATTTTTGATTCTTGCTTAAGCCAAGATTTGGATGTTATGGCCAGAGTTTTAGAAATAGTCTTAAATTTCATATCAGTTACATTGGAAATACACTCTATGTCTTATATGCATTGAGGTCAATGCTATTTGACCGAGAGGGTCATTGGCTCTATTTTAACACTTGTCCTTCCCTTGCATAGCCAACATTTTGGATACTTATGCCAACAAATGGCCATGGCTGAAGAATAGTCACCTGATCCCATGATAAAAATTAAAGCACTTTAGTCCAGTGTGATGGCAATGTCAGAGCTGCTGAGAACTCAGATGCTACAATCCCTCTGTGTCACTCAACTCATATAAATGAGCAGTTTTGTGTCAGCCCACTTCATTACTTCTAGCCAGGTTGAGTCCAAGGCCTGGTTGAGAGATGGTTATCAGTTGCTAATAAAATATTTGGAGTTGCAACCTGCTATAGTTTAACTGCAGAGGGATCTGCAGAGGTTAGGTCTCATTGCAAAATCTAAAAGGAGCATTGATAGAATGAAAGGGCACCTTATAATGCACTGCTAACCCAGAGAATCTAGCCCTCTGCATCTGCTCATAACTTATATACTAAAGCCTCTCCTACCCTCCTATGGAAAAAGAGGGAATGCAGCAGTGGTCCTGGTGAGTTGCTTGCTTTTGCTTTCCTTTAAATCCAGGACTGAGCTTTCCAGTTCTGTGAACTCAAGGACCTAGAGGAAAAAGAAACACCTGCCCTGGGGTGCAGATAGACCTTCAAGGAAGGCTGATGTATTCCTTTCTTGGCTTTCTCCCTTCTTCCTATGGTGGACCACATTGCTACATGCAGCCAGCAGTGCAAAATGCAGAAAATATTAATCTTGAAGGAAATAAATTATTGAAGAGACGACATCAGCTCAGCACCATCACAATCTGATTGTTGGCCTTATTTGACAACGTCATTGATACTCAGGGATGACTGGGATATCCTGCAAAACAAAATAAGTGTCTTGGTGCAGAACTCTGATGAAGAATGCAATAGAAAATGCAATGGCAGGGGCCGGAGGGATTGCTCACAAGAATTTCTACTGACAGCTTGGAGATTCCCAAATGGAAGAAAGTGAGGGGTGGAAAGACTTGGAAAGCTTGGAAGCTCTGTTGGTCAGAGCTTCACAACTGAGCTGCCAGTTGTGAAGCAGCCAAGAAAAAGGCAGGGAAAAAAATAAAAAACAAACAAACAAACAAAACCCAAACACCAAACCCCAAACTCAACCAACCAAACCCCTCCCCCCCCAAAAAAAAAAGGAAACTAACAAACAAAAAAACCCTAACCAAGAAAAAAAGCTCAAAGGCAACAGCCCAAGGTGTTGCAAATAAATGCAGGGAAATATGAAAGACAAAACAGTGTAAAAGAGCAAGGAAAGAAGTGTCACACTGGGGCAAATAAGCCCGTGATGCTGCAGCTGCTGCCATCATTGCCATGCAGGCAGTAGGGATGCTGGTCTCCTGGACAGTGGGCAAAGTGTCAAGGGAGAGGGAGGCACCAGTGTTCAGGAATGAGTACAGAGGAGGAGTCCTCAGATGACTGGGATAATGGAGATCCTTTTTAAAAGAAGATATTACAAGTGCTTGTCTTGCTTGGTCCAGCAAAACAAGGCTGATGTGGCATGCAGAAGGGAAGTAATATGCAGGGCAGGAGAAGAGCAATTTGAAGGACAATGTTGGCAGAATAATAAATAGTGTTGAGTTGATCCTTTCTAAGTTTCAGCTGAAAGTCAAAGTATTTTGAGGCATGAAGTTCTGGAATAGCAATAGCTGGAAAATGAGTCCCTTCTTAAGAAGGAGTAGAATAGTTTTATAATATGTGAAGTGATGCTTATGGAAGAGGAAGATGCAGTACCCCTTGTTTTACGGGGTAACACCATGGATATATGCTGTATGGATATATTTGTAACTAAGGGACCCTGACACTCAGAGGTGGGGGGGTTGTGGCCAGTTCCTTCTCTCCTTGAAACATGTGAGCCCAAACACATGCTGGCAAGGACCGAGGAGCCTTGCCCAAGCGGGTGCCCAGCAGGAGACAGGTGAGGCACAGTATCCTCCAGCTAGAAGCAAAGCCTGGAAAGGAGAATGGTGTTTCTTAGGCTGGCTGGCTTAATTCATGTGTTGTTCAGCAAGGTGGTCTATGGGCACTGACTGCAATGTGGAGGCTTAAGTAAGCAGTGTGGAATAACTCAGATTTCTGTGCTGCAAGCTCAAGAGAAGCAACCAGTATTAGTTATGCTTTGCAGTACTAGAAAGCCCCTGTAACTGAGACAGACACAAACTGCAGACTTATGGATGCTTCTACTATCTAATAATTCTCCTGTGCTGACAGAGTCCTATTCCAGCACACATGTCAAATAACTGGGGAAGCACAGGCTGGGAACAACCCGTTTTTCCAATGTTCTCAAGTGGTAGCAATCTGGAGGCACTTCCCAAGATGACACAGTGTTGACAAGCCCAGAGTGAAAGACAGGTAATAAAATGAGAACAGGTGGAGCAGAAGATTAATTTGTAGTAGCTACAATGCTGAATTATTACTCGCCCAGCCCATTTGAGCTTTCAAATGCTAGATAAATCATTCCACTCTGACATTTAAAAAAAAAAAAAGGCATATTTTAGCCTCATCCAAGTAAGTTTATAGAGAGTAATGCAATCCCTGTCCTGATGAGGTTACAGGATAAGAAACTGCTGTCAAAACCAGATAATTATTATGAATGTAACCAGTAGCATTAATGCATGTTTTTTGGTCCCTAACCTGTTGCCCTCAGAGACTATTGTCACTGCAACTCTGTAAAGACTCCATCCCAAGTCCAGTTTTAAATGGCTTTTAATGTGCTCTCAATATGGTTTCAATAGCCATCATCATATGTTTTTCCCCATCAAAACACTGAAATGCCTTCAAGGTGGAAAAGACATGGAATATCTTACCCATTCCAAGAAAGGGATGGCCTCTGAGAACTCAGGTGGCTTGTAAGAAGCCAGTGCCAGTAGAAGACTGTCTTGCAGTAGATTTCAGAATGTGAACATTTCACAGGTTTCACCAAAAATTGTTAGAGCTGTCCATGCTATTGCTCTACTTTCTCAATTTGAGTCTGCTTCCTGTCAGAGCTCTCATTCCTAATGGCCACCCCAGTCTTGTACGTGGTAAGTAGCTCATCTTGTCTGTCAACATCCAGGATGTGGCACAACAGTGAACAATTTCAGTTTGACATAATCTTTGTGGGTGTTTCATAAGAATGGATTTTCAGGACACACTTGACAGAGGAGAGTGGCACTACAAACACTAACTGGTAAGAGACATAGTGATGTGTGGGGCAGAAAACAATAAAGGGATTAGCAAGGCCAGTACTACTGGGATGAAGGGCATGAAAAGGAATATGGTAGGAAGAAAAAAGCCTGAGATACAGTAAGGTCAACATGAAAATTTTCCGCTCACTTTTGTTAGAAGCTGGGGTCAAAGGAAAAGATTTGGTGAAAGGCATGAAATGATCTGTCCAAGTAAAGGAGGTTTCTTTAACAGCAGCAGGGCTCAGACAGAACTGGAGGGTGTAATTTAGGTGTCAAAAAATAATGCAGACATTAAGAGGGATTTTAAAACTGTGGATAGATACTTTGGCTACTGGAAGCAATCTGAAGTGCATTATTGAAATGAAAACCAATTGAACATGGAGACAGTGCAGGTTTAGCAGGAGGCAGAGAGGGAAAATTAAGGAAGTCCCCATGGCTCTCTGTCTGCATAAAGAAACAGAAGGGGGGAATTTTCAATAAAAAGGGAACAAGTGGTGTAGTAGGAAAAAAGATTACAAGTGGGGGTTGGTCATATTAGCTGAGAACTGCTGGATAATATAGGATAGTGTTTCAGTGGAGAGGGAAAGTGCAACAGATTGAAAAGAGGGAAGGTCCTTGTGTTCTTAATGTTATCTAAATTCATGGAAATGGAAGGCATTGCTCAGCATGATATCTTCGGCATGCAACAGGGAATCTGGTAGGCACTACTGACTGTACTGACTAGTGGTAGGATTCATCTGCCTAAAATTAGGCAACCAGAGTAGTCTTCATCCAGCTGCCTCTTCCAATATCCAGTAATTCTAATCATATCTGCCAGCAGCATGAAGATATCTTGGACACTTTAGTGCAGGTTCAAAGGACACTAAACATTTATGTGTCTGCAGTGACATCTTGGTCATTATCTTCTTTAACCACATTGAGACCTGAAACACTCAACTTACATTTAACATCAACGCTGTAGACTTTTACATTTGAATGCCCATGATCTGGAGTTGAATTTCACATTAGATAGTTCTAGTCAATTGAGATAAGGGAGTGAACAGGGCTACCTACTACATGTAGAATTGTGAAGATGATTGCCTTCAAATCTTCTTTAAAAATGTGAAATTGGATGAAAAAGGATAAATGTGTTCTATTTTTTTAGGAAAACAGAGACCAGTTTGGGATTGGATTGATGTTTGGCCAACCCGTTCCCTTTCATCTCTAACTCATAATACTGTTATCTGAAACCAACTATAATGTGTGCCTTTTCAAATCCTGATTTATGAATTTCATGGTTTGAAATTAGTATGACAGCTCTGGTATGTACACATAAATGAGATACTGTAGTATTTGCAGTTTGTGTGGTTATTTGTTAGAGGATCATTGATTTCAGTGCAATTCCTATTTGATAGGTGCCTAGAGTATAAATGCTAAGTGGCAACTTATTGTTTTATCTCTCCTGGTGAACTAATTCAGGTGACTGAATCTAGACAGGAACATATCTTACATGCACTGTGCCATTGCAAGTGACAGAAAAAGTGTGCACCCAAAGTACCTTCCACTAATCAAATATTGAGGTCATAATGAAGGCAAGTGAGACGTTATGGAACATGTCTCACCTGCTGTATCATCAGCAAATATTTCTGAAACTCAAGAGTCACCTGCTTTTCACCATGTGATAGTCAAGATACCTTACAAGCTGGTGTCTGTATATGCTATAGATAAATATTCTGGTTTTACTTACTCCACACTTGACTCAGTTCATTCATTAGTTTAAAAATGGAGGTATACCTTCATTTAAGTAGAAATTAGAATAGTGTCTCTTTTCTTAAGTGCAGTCCTGTCATTTCACACCTCCTCATTTAGAGACCCTAAAAACTCTAATGAAAATCCTGAATATATATAGAGAGACAGGTCATTGACTTGAGAACCAGGTGAAGCAAATTTCTAGAAATCCATTATGCAAAGAGGCAAGTAATGTCTTTTTCTCAGTAGCAACATCTTGAACTAAAAAGGAAAGATAGCCCATCTAAAGATATAGCTCAGAAAAACAGAGGGTACTGCAACTACCTTTCATAATATAACACATCTTACTGGTCATTCAAAATTAAAGACCAGATTAAACATGACAACAAGGATTTTTTTTTCTATATCATGAGACACACATTTCTTCATTTACAAATAAATGGATTAGCAATACGACAAACCACTTACTGCTCACTCTTGTTGATGGAGCTGTGTTGAATAATACTCCATTCTTTAAACTCCGTAAGTGAAATTAGAGTGCTAAAGGACTTTACAGAAATATGTTTGGAAGAATAGCTAGATTTTGGGAAGATGCAGAAACAAGAAAGAAACTGTCCTCAATAAAATAAACACAAGGAAATTCTGACTAAAACACATAGTTTGGGCTAGCAAAGCCTGTAACACTGCCATTCACAAAGCTAAAAGAGGTGTCAAGTTATAACTATCATCACCACCTGTCCTCCTGTCATAGTTTGAGATAGCCCCAAAATCCAATCCCCTAGTCTAAGCCCCCTCCCACATCTCAACCTAATGTGAGATGGGTTTTTCCAGACAAAACACACCAGACTCAGAATGGGGAAAGGGAATATATTACAATGACTGTACAAATAAATACCATATCACATTATACACATGATCACAACATCTCTACCATGACATATAGTATTTACAATGGACCCGATCTCTTCTCCCCTCCAAATAAAAGTCCAGGAGGGAAAGAAGGACAGATCCCTTCCAGTCTCTGAACAGCAGGAGTATCTTCCAAGGCAGCAGGTTTCTTCTTCTCATGCATGCAGCAGCTGTGGCTGGCTTTCTGCCAGCATCCACGAGGGAGGTATCCAAGCCTCTCTCTCAGCCCCATCGCCTCACAACCGAGGGGTCTTCCGTGGGCTTCGTCACCCCAGACAAGGTCGTTTCACCACGGTCATATCACGAGACGCAGGGGGTCTTCGTGACGGTCTGGTATCTCCAGGAGATTCAAGCTCCCGCAGGGCCTCTGTGCCCTGTTCTCAGGCTGCCACCGTGGCAGCAGTGCGAGGGGGGAGCCAAGGTCACCCCCTCTGCATTCCATCTGGCCGTCCCGGTCCAGTTCCGGGACGTCTTTGAGCTTCTTAGCTCCTCTCTCTCTCCGGTGCTGCATGTCTAAAACTCTCTCCAAAGTAGGAGTCCATGTCCCTCTTCTCTAAGAGGGGTCTCAAGGGAGTTTTGGGGTCTGGTATCAGTCTTACCCCAAACTCTGAAGCTCTGCTGCTGGCTCTCTCTCTCTCTCTCTTTCCAGGAGTCCTTTCTGTGATGCTGCATGTCTCTGTTGCTTCTCCGGTTCAGGTCTTATCTGTCCTGGCTCTGTGCCACTGTTTCTCTGGTCAGTGCCGGCTGCTGCTCTGCGCCCATGGAGAAAACATCTCCAGGCATAACTACAGATGCTTAGTCCAGTCTAGCACTGTTCCAGGTCTTTGCAGTCCCCTCCCAGCCAGGGGCTGGAAGGGCCCAGAGGCCCCGAGGGGCTCAGAGCCCCTTCCTCGTGGCTCTACAACATGGCCACTTCTCCACAACCAAAACTACAACTCATCTCTTCCGATGAGCTTGTGATATGTTTACATTTTTGCAGGAGCGCCCATTGGGCAAAACTTCAAAACTTCCAGGGGTTTCCACCCCTTGGGGTCTACCACTTTTCAGCCTCTGGGGGAAAAACCAAGGTCCAAACCACCACACCTCCATAGTACCAGTCTTGTTTTCCCTTTGTCTCAGATGATATCTTGTCAAAGAAAAGTGGAGTGAATGGGCCAACCTGGTTTTTTTATTAAGATGGTGTGTATCAAATGAAATGGAATTTCCTCACTGAATAATAAGCATAAGGGAATGGGCTAGAGTATCACAAATAGTTGCAGGTTATCTTTAATTTGGGCATATATGGACTTTCTCACCCTCCTTTTTATAACTGCAAAATTTTCCTGGCATAACTTATTTGTGCTGAAAACACATGAGAGAAATACAATGATATATAGCTGGCCTGGCTTTTAGTGAAATCTATATAAAATACAAAGTAAAATTCCCGTCACTAATCCTATAACAGCTTGCACACCTTAATCAGAAAAAAAACACTAACAAAAATCCATTGCAGCAATGCAAACATCTTGTCTGCATCGTCACACACAGGAGTCTGTAGGCTTCATGTATGATCTGTATTAAAGTAGCATGTAGGCTCCTCAGTTATGTTCCTGTATCTGCTATTGCTGTTACCTATGTGCATCAGTTACCTATGTGTCCCCAAAGGCTTTGTAAAGGGGAGTCAGCTGAGCCTCCCTACACACTTGACAGCTAAAAAATTAATGACCCCCCCCTTGGATGGCATTTCCACAGCCAGGCATGTGCTGGTAGGTGCAAAGATGAGGGGGAAAAGCCAGCAGTTATGAGTTTGAGCAGTCGCCCCAGCCCATAAGGAATGACTTTCTAAGGACGGTATTATCCTTTGTTTCTTCTTGGCTTAGGTTGTCTCCTTTTAATTCATTGTGACTCAGAAAAAAGTTACTGTGAGTCCTGAGCTTGGGAACTATTGCCCTGGCCTCCATGATTTCCAGGAAAATATGGATCAGTAAGCAGAAGATAAATCACAATATAGTTTTGAGTGACAAAGAATTCCTGTAAAAGAGAAAGTGGTCAGTCACAGAGGAGAGAGGAACTTCTATAATCTGCTGTTCACAAAAGGAGAATGCTACCTGGGAAATATACATTAGCCAGCCTTGATAAATGTTCTCCGCTCTTCCCAGCTGGGGAGATGTTAGTTTTCATGAGTAAAGACAAGTCTCATCTCCCTGTATTTGGCTATATGCTATAGTAAGAAGTGTTTGGCTTCTCAGTGGTTTTTTTTTTTTTTCTAATGCTTGGCTTTTATATGTTTTCTGCTCAATTTGCATGAGACAGTACAGAAATGGATTCTACATGACATAAGTTGTTAAACTGCAATCCATGAACATTAAAAATACATTCATACAGGAGTATGCATTTCATGTTCCTAATTTTCAAAATGTTTGCCTTGTGAGGCTTTATTAGTAAATATTTGAGCATGTCCCTATACCACATGAAGTTCGAGCTCCTTCATGGTTTGCCTTCACAGCTAACATCCGAAAAGAGAGAACAGACTGTACTTCCTATAGGTTTCATTTATAATAATGGTTTAGAACAAGGAAAAGAAGAAGAGGGATAGAGGAACTTAGCTGGATGATGGATGAATATGGAGTAATTTGACTTCCACGAAATGAATAGCCACCATTCAGGCACAGATTTCATGGTACAATTGACTACACTAAGGTTAGATGACATCTCACCATTTTTTTTAGTTTTACAAACCCTTGACTGTGGCATCCTAAAGTATTCCTATTTCTCCCTTTCCAAATACTTAAAATATCATCACCTAGTACAGTAACAGGCAAAGCAAAACTGTCACACTGGACCTGCTCCAAACTCCACCCTGTCCAGCAGCACATCTCTGACAACAGCAGGCATTCAAAACCCCAAAGATGTGTCAACAAGTTCCCAGTGTGCAAATACAGACTAAAGTCCCTTGCATTGTTTCATTGCCTCCTTTAATAGTTAGAGATTGGCTTAAGACCCAAAGCATGACATTTAAGTCAATTAAGTATTAAACAAAAAGTGGAAGTGCAAGCTCTGGGTATTATTTGTATTTCTTGGAGAACACCAAGCACACAGACACATGGAGTGGGCTGATTCCAGGGCGACTCATACAAGGAAAAGTCTTTTCATTTGCTGTCCATGGGCTCAGGATCAGCTTTGACATTAATGTTTTGGATATATAGAGCAGGAACCAGGCCACTGTGCAAGCAAGAGAAATCTAGTGCCAGCTTCTTTGTGTGCTCGTGAAAATCCCTCTAGTTAGATGTGTGTTTTAAGTGTTAATTAATGCAGCAGACCAATGATTTAAAGAGTCATAAGTGATGGAAAAGGGAAATTTATTAGTATGTAGATATTCGTATCCCTTTTCTCTGTTGGATTTGTAGTCAGAAGTGCCTGGACAACTACTGTGTTTTCATTCATCTATATGAGGTAGTTAAGGTATATATTTAGAGTAGCCATTTATAGTTAATCTTTTTTTCTTTGCAAACTTTAATTTAATAACTCCTAATGTCTTCAGTTGCTTTCATACACAACGTGCTTTCTGAACTAATGCTTTCTATTCCCTTCTGAATAGAAACCACTCCTGCCCAGACCTTGTGCAGCGAGGGATTTGAGTGCGGTAGACAATTTCAAAGACTGCTCTTTCTATTTAACAATCAGTGCATTAGGCTAAAATATTCACACAGATGCACTAACAATTGAAAGGGTGTGCAGTGTAGTGACAAGGTCCTTCTGTTACCTGGACTGTAGAATGATGAATGAGCATTAGTGGAATATTCTTTCAGCCTTTAGGTTTACCTTGATCTTCTCACAGAATGCAAATTGACATTATACCCACATTTCTATAGTATTTATTACTGTGGTCATGATGTGAGGGCTTTTTTAAATATGAATAGTGTAAAAGGGGAAACATATTACTGCAAAGAGGCATTATTGTGCTGGGAATGTATAAACAGCTGAGAAGAATAGAGCGACATGCTCATAATGGAAACTGAAAGCTCTTCATTTTGTCCTGATTGTCTACCCTTCCTTTTTAAACAACCTTCCTTTTTCCTAGCTATCAATACAAAGTTCTTTTTGGTAAAATGAAGTGCATTCATGCTGCCTGAAAGAAGCTTTTAAAGTTGATCTGTGCCCACACAAAAGGGAGGCAGTGTTTGAGCACATCAAGTTGAGGAAGCAAACTTGGTCAATGTTCATTACTCATGGCTTGACACTCTGAGCCTCCATATCATTTTGTAAAGAATCAGATAAACTTTCCTCATGATAAACAACTGAAATAATTTTTCTTAGCTGTCAAGTCCTTTTTTCCCATTTCCAGCCTGTTCTCACACTCTTCCCAGCTAGTAAAAGCAACTGAGCACAGCTCTTTGGACTGATAAATGGGCTCCTTTCAATTGGTGGCAGGCTTCAGGAAAAAGAGATAATCCTGGATAATGTGAACACAGTTTTCATTTCATGTCACCCAATTAAACTGCAATTATCCGGAGTGCAACAGCAGAAAAACTGGAAAGAATGGTTGGAGAATGAGGAGCCCTGGCTCCCTGGGACTCTTTATACTACACACATTAGCCTAGATTTGTTCTATTCTGATAATAAAGTGCCAGTCTAAGCACTTAGCAGCACACAGTGAGAGACAGACCAGCTGCAACCTGTAGCTCAGAATGAAATACTATTGCAAGTGCTCTGGGAAACATCAATTTGATCCAGAGTAACTTTCCGGGAGATTATTTGCATCAGGAATCCAAAGCCCTGTGCTGTGGTTAATTACAACCAGAACAGTATGGTCAGGAGGTGCTCTGAACAATGCAATGAAGTTCAGATTACAGGTAAAATCAGGACAAAAACCGTCTTTTCTTAGCATGACTCACAGTAGCACTGCAAGCCAAAATAAAGCAGGTATCAACCATTTTATTATGAAGGCAAACTGCATTAACGTATCTTATCTCTTCAGCATTTTGGCTGAGATCTAGGGCAGGATGAATTTAATATGTTAATATGTCTTATTAAGTTACCGCTCTTGCAGTAAAATTAACTGGATAATCTAACAGATCTGTTTTATCTCTAATTACCATGATCCTGGTAAACTGCAATTAAATAAACAGATGGAGTTTTTCAGCTTGTGGCCTGGTGCATGGGAACATTTTAGTAATTGAAATGCATGTATTTTCTATTATTTCTTTATTTCTTTTGCTCCACCCTATGAGTGCATGGTGCCTGTCCTATAGGCATGGGATGTAAATACGAGGGTGACAGATAAAGCGCCTCCTGCAACTAAAAAGCTTTGTTCCTGGAAGTCCCTACTCTTCGCCCTCGAATTTTTTACTTCGTTTACTCCTACACAAAGGACCAGGTGGAGCTACCTCAGGCTGTGAGACAAGTCAGGCAATTTGGCCTACTTTTCCTCTTCATGAGAGGAAAGATGGGCTTTAAGGATGTTACATTGCTGTGTGTTGTGAACATGCAGAGAATCACTTTTGCTTGGACTCCCTTCACACACTGGGGAGCAGCAGCAAAATGGGCAACCACTATCTTCAGTGGCCTCACCTGAGGCCGTGTGCAAGTTCCTGTGCCAGGTGGTGTGGGTGCACTCGCCCCATATGAAAAGGGAGCAACGAGAGACAGAAATTCTTAGGTCAGACTTAGAGCTCCCCAGCACAACTGTCGGAGACTCTTAGGTATTAGTTTAGCCCTCATCAGGCACCAGACTTCACAGGTTTTGTGTAGGTCAATATCAAGTGATAAACTATTTTTACAATATGTTTTTGTTAGCAAGTCAACGTAACAGAAAAGCGTGTGATATTTTTGCAGGAAAGGCAAAGCAGATCCGAAACCGTGCTGTGGTGAAGCATGCATTTCCCAAATGAAGTACAACTATTTCATAAGCAGTTCGTTTTTGGACTGGAAATATTCTGTTCTACCTGAATTTTTCAGTTTGGCCCTATATACAGGTTTTTATCAAATGTTAAAATGCACTTCCCCATCCCACCTGGGAAAACCCCAGGTGCAGAAGCATTTGGATTCTTCAGAGATGTTAATAAAATTGGGATTTCCCTGTTTCCAAAATAATACCATGCCTCCCACGCTCTTTATTCCATCCCTTCACATTCATACCTGAAGCAGGTTCTGGGCTGCTTTGAAGATTGCTTTTCTGTTTAAAACTTGAAAGGCACCTTGCTCCTCGTGGAGCCTATTTAAATAGCAAAAAACTGCACCTTGATGTGAGAAGGAGCTGTAGAGTGGAAAGAGGGGCTGTGGCAGGAGTACGGGCACTCACACGTGCAGATGATATTAATGGAGAGGTTCAGGTCCTCCGCAAAAGGGTGGGATTTATACCAACAGAGATAAACATTTTAAAGTGTGGTAACTTTCTTTTGACTGTTTTGTGTTCTCAAGGAGCCTTTAAGCAGCTGTCCTATAAAGCAGGGCAGTCAAGAGCCATAACTGGGGGCTAGTTTTCTGGCAGCAAGAGAGGTAACATGGTTTTAAGGAACAAATGTATTTTGCTCTTGGAAGCACCATCTGGGGGAAAGGTTAGTTGACCAATGATTTGTTCCTATTAGAAGCTGACACCTTTTTTCAAAGCTAGTCCTAAGATTTCAAAGATGACCAGGGCTGAAGAAGGAGGGGAGGTGCAAAGGCTGATATGCATATGTAGGTAAAGAAAGGTGATTTTATTTGATTTGAGGAACAACGTTTGGGCAACAAAGTAAAATAAATCAATCTCTTATGGTTCTAGGAAGAAGAAGGTTAAGTGCTTGAGCAATGTCAAGCCTGAGATCTGTCCTGATGAGCATGTCAAGGCATTGATCTTATGAAATTGCATTTATCTAAGTAAAACCAGAAATTAGGTCTTGTGTACAACACAGTATGTAGTACATTAGTCTTTTAGCAGAGTACACAGAGTGTGCAGAGTGGATTAACATTGTGCATTAGCAGCATATAGTGCAGTGTAATGGCAAATGATGTTGCATAAACTCATCACACTGCTTATGCCAAGCGGTGTGCATGTATTAAAAGAAGGTCCCTTCCCAAGCAGATCTGCTGTCCAAAGAGGCAAGAGAGACAAGCTTGGGCACAACACCTTGAATTGCTGGGCATAGAACCTGGGATTTCCAGCATTTAGGTCAGTTACCTACCAGGAACTAGACAGTGCTGGGTAGAAGATATGCATATCAGTCACATAACTGTTTTATCATCTCTTTTCTTATCTTGGAAATATGACAAGAATTAAGATTATTCAAGCCAGATGGTGGCTTCATTTACAGCTAGGAAGCAAGGAGAGTCAAACCTTCATAAATGTTTCTATTTCCTCATTTCTTTCTCCAAAGAGAAAAGCTATCATGTACTAATCTTCAGCAGAGGTAAGTGGATGACATCTGTCAATCTCTTTAAAAATAGATGTATGCCATATAAATACATATATTTTTTAAAATATATATGATACCTTAAAACATCTCTGTGACTGATCTTTCATTCCAGTGTGGGAAAGTTATGCATTGTAAGGGACTGAATTTTAAAGGACTGTAATCTCCATGTGATCATTCTCTCCATTTCTATCTATTTGCAACTTGTTAGGAAGAAACAGAAACTCAGGGATGGCTGCAGTTTACTTCCTGTTCTACTGTTCCTCTTAAGTTGTTCTGGGAGGAGAAATACTAACTCCTGAGGATGTAGCTTTACCAAAATATCAACGTGTACTTTTCATAAGAGTTTCATTAGCTAAAGGCATTTTGCTTGATTACCAGCAGTCATTGTTCCCCTCAGAAAAGAGCAGTGTCAGATAATTTCACCCCCTGCTTTCTCTTTGGTTGCACAGTGGCCAGAAACAGGAATTAGAGACCCCCAAACCAAGCGGAGGCCAGGGCTCTGAATGGAGCAGCTCTGTCTGAACCTCATGCTAATGAGATCAGGAAGGGAGGAAATGTTGAACTCCAACCCCGGGCTGCCAAGCAGCTTGCCCCTGCCTCTGCGGTGGGCAGAGCCAGCTGGGAGCAGTGAGGGTCCGAGGTACCCAGGGGATCAGGATGCTACTCAGCTGGCAGGAAAGGGAGCAAGAGTTTCACTTATCTTAATAGCTCCTTTTGTTCAGGAATCACAGTAGCAGCCCTTATTTGCAAACTTGGACAAGTATAATGCACTCTGAGCTCTTGCACAGGTGCTGGGCACTAGTGATTTTTCTCCCTGCCTGCACAATGCCTGCTTTTTTTCCAGGGCTGCAGGAAGGAACTGGAAAGACTCAATCAGACAAAAAAGCGCTGGCTGCACATTTGGCCAAAGTGTTGACTGGCTTTTGTTGCTGTGTACACAGTGCCATCCATGAGCCCAGCGATGATGACCTAGAAGGTGATCTGACAATGAATGTTTCTTTTGGAGAATGTGTCAACTAGTGTAGAAACTTGCACATTTGTAATTAGACTGACTGGTTCCAACAGATAATTGCCTGGCAGTCTGTCGTGATAGCTGTGTAGATAAACAGTGTATTTTCTTTCCTTCCTTCAAAAACATAACAAGGGAGGCAAAAACAGGACCTGGAGTATTTGCAGAGATAAAGTAAAAAAAAGATAAATCATAGTAAGATGGAGAACTTAAGAAAAGCAACACACTCTTGTTGAGCCATTATTCTGAGAAGTTACACTCAGTGAGGAGCTGCCTTACTGAATTAGGCGGGTATATACCACGTCAATGCAACTTTGCTAACTTGCTTTCTTTGATAATCTGTTATTGGACTGTTCCAGTAAAGATTGCCTGCCAAATATGGTGGTTTCCTTCTCTTTTCTTTTTTTTCTTTTTTTCATTTTTTTTTCTTCTCCTGTTGTGGTTTACAGCTTGCCCAAATCCACAAGAGGAGGTGATTGATGTTATCATAGGTTGGTTACTGAATGTAACACTGTCCAGTTCATGAATAACACCCTCTTCCCCTTAAGTTCTGCTGTTCTCTAAGTTCACTAGGTGCTGAGGGACCACGAAACTTGGGTTGAATACCTGGGGATAGAGTGAGACTTATAGTACTTGCCTCTTCAACATGGATAGGGCACTTGTGGATTAATAGTTTGAGGAATCTTAGAACACGTGGCTCTTTAAGATGTTGGTGCTTCTACGCAGGCTTTTTTTTTTTTTCCTGTGTTAACCTCTGCTAAGTTAACCACTTAGGAGATGGAGCAATCCACCACATGTGATTTAGAACAAAGTCAGTTAGCCCACCACTAGAATGCTTGAAACTAAGTCTAACCTTACACACAAATATAGTCCCTCTTGTTAAGACTTCTCGGAAGCTAGCAAGATGCTTGGAGCAAAAGAAATCCTCACTGTTAATGAGCACATCTTTTTCCAATAAAGAAGGAGGAAGGATACAGTATATCCTTAAGGCTTTTGCTGTTTGCTTTGTTATGATTAACCTTCTGGTAGAAGATGTTTCTTCTGTTGTGTGACAGGCTGTCATCGTAATAACTATTCTCAGACATTTCTATTGTGTTAAATTCAGATACCCTTGATCAGTATTGAGCACCTGTTGTTGTACAAACCTATGAATAAACATGTCTGCTGGTGTGATCCACAGTGGATTATAAACCTTTTGCTCAATTATTTTAAATTATAACATTACTAGGTGCTTGTAATATAGATTATTGAAAGACCCATTTTTCCTTTCTGGAAGCACTAATTGGAAACTTAATTTCCATTAAATTTTGTTCCATTGGATTTTGCTGCTTGAAAAAATGTCAACAAACTAAAAATTTTCTTATTAGAGAAAACCAGAAAGACAAAATATTTCCTTATTCTTAATGTAAATGTGGAAGGTAATATAGTGATTCATAACTTTTCCAAACCAAGTTATAATATTTAGTGACAAGAAAAGTAACCAAAAATAACTCTATTAAAGAAAAATATTTGGGAATAGTGGCTTATATTTTTCCTATTCTCTTTGCAAGAAAGATGGGAATGTAAGATAACAGTAAAATTATCCACGGTGACTTTAGTCTGTAGTTTATAATTCCTAACTCTCTCAGGATCCAGAGGACTGAATTCAATTTTACTTCCTTCTTAAAGATTTGAGACAACACCTTTCACAAGGTTATGTCAGTACTTCAATTTATGAGACGTGGAATGGGTTTCTTACTCTCTCCCATGGATTCCTTCTTCAAAATAATTTAAATAAATATAGGACCACTGGGGTAAGACATGGACCCTGTGGCCTTTCTTCATTTGAGCTACGAGGCACTCTGGGTGTGATCTCTCAACTCCCACCATAGTTAATCAGCTGGAAAAACGTTTAACCAGTCATCGAGCATGCGAATAAGGAGGACTCTATGACAGGTGAATTAGTGGGGATGTGGGAATCGAAAAATCAATAACTTGTACAGACTTAATTAGGATCTTATTGCAATGCTGGGATGCAGAGGACTGTCTACCACTGGATTTTATATTCACCTGACCTTGCAAACCCAGACATCACAGTGGTACATTATCCTGCCCTTAGCATCAAACTGAGTGGTGGCCCACCAAAGCATCCATCCCGCCCAGCACCTGACGGCTGCCTGTGCCGGGCACTGGCACTGTAGGCAGCAGCAGCTGCAGGGTGCTGTGCACATAGCTGTGGTAGGTATGGGAATGAATGGTAACTAGGGTTGTTGCTGCTGTTTTTATTTTGGCTAGTTGGCAGAGGTCTCGCTATTCTTTAGCTTTTGAATTAGGATGATGTAAAAGGCCCCAGCACTATGCTAAACAGTACACTACAAGGTTTATCAGAAGAGGCTATCCGTCATGGGAGAGTTACCCATAATCAGAGAATTAGGAACAAATTCTGTGGGTAGTCAAGAAGTTTGTGGGTTAAAGAAGTGAGTTAGCTCCTAATCATCTGTGACTCTGGATGACTGGTATTCTGTAGGCTGACCATGCTAAATATGTGGAAAGGCAAATGGGCATCTACTTTGTGTGTGCACCCATCTGAGGCACCCATCTGAGGCACACCTACAGCCATGTACAACTCTCCTCTCTGGGTTGCCTGTCCCAGGAGTCTCTAGCACACATTGTTAAATCTGTATGCTTGAGCTATCAGGCAGATGCATCACCCCTGTATGACCCTGGCTTTTTCTAAAGTAGAAGGAGGAAGCTTGCTTGGGTGAGTATATCTAAAACAGAGGAGCTCAAGTGCTGGTTGTTATTAACATACCATGCTGAAAACACAGGCTGCCTCAGCCTTGAGCCCTCCAAGACACCAGGTCTGTAACGTGGTTGATAACTCCCATTCTCTGAGGTCATTCCCTGGGTCTCACACTGACTTCCTGCATGACTTCAGTTGCTGTGTCTGCATCATTTTCAAAAATAGTTTTGAGGGGCTTTGAAAATACAAAACTCATACAGGGCCAAATTCAAAGATCAGTGAGAGTCTTCCCACCACTACTGGTGGGCAAGACAGGAGTGGCCCCTCCCCTGGTTCAGAAGTCTTGCCTCCTAGTCCTAAAGGGGACTCTAATTAACCTATGCCACATGACTTAGCTTCGAGCTGAATCTTGTTTCAGCCTAGCCTTTTCTAAGCACTGCTTAATTTTATTTGTTCCAGGCTTCCAGTTGTCTCATGTGGGAGCGCTCACCATCCACTCCTCTCCCCTATTGTTTGCAGCCAGTGTGCAGTGCTGTGTGCCACAGATGGAGTTCCTCGGGAGATTAATGATGTGCTGAACAATGCCTTGTAGTTGATACCCTCTTGAACTCTGACACCTGACACTGGACACCTTCAGTAAGAGTCAAGGGCTGAGCAAGTAGGCAAATTCCAGCTAGATAGTGATTTCCCTGGAAGTATCTTCTGTGAATAATAACATTTCTTTGACATATTTGTCACAGGTAGCTTTGCTTTTACTGGTTGTCACATAAATGCTGGAGAAAAGGGTATTTTTGTGGTTATACACAGAAATAGTATATTTAATTCTGCCAGTTTGTGCCTCTGGCCCATCTCTCTTAGAGGTGGGAGAAGCAGGTAATTTAAGTATTTGTATAACAGTTTGTTGTGACTGTAATCGAGAATACAGACAAAAATACCAGTTCCCATTTATTATTTAGCAAGAGCTCCCTGTGGTCCACTGTCCTGCCTCCGGACATGCATTAAAGTAGTTATCAATGGCTCAAGAGTTTAGCCCTACTCGAGTAACCTCGTGTGCTCCCGCTTGCTCTCCCCCGGCTGGCCCTCCCCGTTCGTCAGTCAACTGCCCTTTTGTGACATGAACCCCATAGTTGGGAAGGCACTGGGTATTGTTAGCACTGTTCCCTACAGTAGATTGGCAGCCAGGAGTGCTGGGGAATGACAGGTCCCATAATGCACCCTCATTGCAAAGATGGAGAGCGTCACCTCTGTAACATTCCCAGCTTTCATTAGCCTGAATGCAATTGTGCTAGGTTTAATTTTTGGAGTGTTTGCAGTTTTTCCAGCAAATAGCTGTTTGAACACAGTGTCCCCATTATATCACCACAGTCAAAGAGAGGAAAGATAAAGGCATTGTGCAAAGTTTCTGTGGCTTTGCAGACAAGGATTTATGTACTGGAGAACTCTCATCTGGCAGTCAATTTGCCTTTGTCTTTCAAAGTATTGGAAGTACCAGGGGAGTATGCCTGAGACTTTTATTTGCTATTTACCAGATTACTGAAGTATTGGGCATCTTTAGACTTGTCGTAAAGACAAATGCTTTCAAAACAATTTTACAAACTTCTGCTGCGTTTGAGGGAGGAGGCAAATGAAACCCTTGAAATGTTGTCCTTTGAACTGCTAGAGGGGTGTATGACTGAGGAAGGGACTTAAGACTGTATAGTTTCATGAGTTTAAAATGTGATCTGTCATAAAGGTCTGTGATTCAGAGAGAGAAAGGAAAAATGTATCCACCACTATCTACTTCAGAGGGGTAAGTAACCATGTTAGTAAAATCATTTTTCTCTGAAAAATGACAGTTCCTGGTTAATGAATATAAGGATAAACTGAGTTTTAGAAAAAAATCAACAATTTCTAAACAGACAAGGGTGAGATTCATTTATAGCTTTCTTAGAAGCTATACTTAGTTTACAGCTCAGCTTACAACAAGCAAGAAGTATTGCAGTTAATAGGATCTGTCCTGGCCAACATTTTCCCTCTCCATCTTACCCTGCTATTTGATTCTGACTGACACAGCTAAAATTATAGTGAAAGCAGAGTCTGTAAGATCAGGCTTTATTGTCTGAAAGCAGAACTGAATGGTATTCATCTAACACTCAAAGTGGGTGAGTGCTGAGGGGAAAGCTGCTTACAAAAATACGTAATTTAGCGTTAAAATCAACTACTGTACTGGAGAGCCTGCATTATAAATACCTTGGTCACTATAGACAATCCTGGAATTTATGGAACAGCTAGCATTGCTAACGTGATAATTAACTGAAATGGTACAAAGTGATTCCCATGATGTTGCAGAAAGAAATCAGAACAGAATCTGTTGAGAGAATAAAGGCCTTTATATCAGAATAAAATATGACCCACTGATTAAGGGTTATCAGTAGGGACCAGTAAATACCCTGGAATGTCTAACCATCTTGAAACTCTACCAGTGCCTGTAGCCAACATTTACAAGGTTCCAAAAAAATAGCTACTTGCATGCCTGGCATCCATGAAGTTCTTGTAATTTCTCATTCCAGGTAAAGTATTATGTGAAAGGCCATTTCTGTAGCTAGCCTTGATAAATCCGAGAGCTGTGAAGTATCTCCTTAAACAATGCCTATCTCCTATGGAAAATGTGAAATTAACTTTCTGCTGTGTTTTCATTTTCTCATTTGAGGAGAAGTTTCCTAGCTTATTCTTTCGCAGGTGTAGGTGGTGTCTGTGTTTGTTTCTGAGGAGCTGATTTCTGGCCAGATTGCTGAACTAGACTCAGGCCCTAATCCACAGTGCAGAATATGGCCCCTTTTAAGATATAATTCTAAGGAATTTCCTCTGGCCAAGGGGGCTGTCCCTACTGTAACACGAACCTTTCTTCTCCCAGTGCAAGCAATGTCCTGCTTTAAAAACCTGCAATGGTCCTGCTGGGAAGAGCATCTTTTTGATCCATCAAAGGCTGCATTTCAGCCAGATATGAAGAAAACACCATGAATATATGCTGAAGGTCAGTATTGTACCAGTGCTGACATTATTTCAGTCATACGCACAGTGCTAACGTTTTCTTCTATTGGTCTGACAGATTCTTTCTCCTGGGAAAGAGCTGGACAGGAGAATGTTGACCCCATCATTTCCATGTGTGGCTGTGGAAGCTCTGCTATGGTACCTAGAGTGTTTTCCACTGGATCAGTACAGCACTCACTGAATCAATCTACAGGCATCTGCAAAATGTAAGAAGGTCTAAGAGGGGCAAGGAAAGAAACCAAGCCTTTCCTTTAAGGTGCCGTCTGAGGCTTAGGAGATGTGGGAGATTGGTCTGGGTGACAAATCTTTACAGTTGATTTAGCTTCAGCATTACTCCATCTCTCTGTAGGTCTTTCTCTGTCCTCTGCTCATGTTGCCCCTTTGTTTTCTCTGTCTAGGATATATGTGTCATGGGGCATTATTACATTTCTCTCTGTGGTCTTATAGGGCCTGGTACTGTGGCAGATCACTCTGGATACTTCCAGTAACATCAATAAGAAAAGCAACTGTGATAGGTTATTTGGCATATGATTTTGAGAGAGAAATATGTACAAGAGATTCTAAAAATAACTCATTGCTTTCTTTATAAGCACTGCAATATCAATGATAACAACTCTTCTTCCAGAGAACACCCTCAGTTCTTAGGACTGAACTCTCAGGACATTCTTGTAATAATGGCAATAACTTTACACTGTTATGAAGGATGACGCAATTATTGTCCTATTTTATGTATTTTGGACCAAAAAATTTAACTACCCATCATCAGCTCCGAGCTGCCTCTTTGCTGTAAGGTAATCTAATACTATAGATTACCTGGGCATCAGGTGAGCATCACATTTTCTGCCTGGAAAATGTGTTGCTTTGGCAAAATTAAACTGTGGATTTATAGTATAGGCATGTTTACAAAGACCTAGATCTGTATATATCTGTAAATACACTAAACATGTATTTCTCATTTCAAAACTTCATAATAGAAATTACTAAAAAGGTAATTCAGGGAATATATCTATTATAGCAATACATACACATGTGCATTCATGAATATGTAAAAAGGACTTTCTGTCATGTGTTCAGAAATGCAAGGAATATTACACAGATGGAGAGGCTGATTTATTCTTTTTGGAGCAACTTTAAGGCAGTCTGTATTTCCTCTCCTCTGCTGTTCAGAAACAATGCCAAACAAGAAGTTCAAGAAGATCTATATTAAACTGCAGCTATTGATCTGTCTCCTCTCTGGACTTGACCCAGGTTGAACACATCTTACATAATTCAATTATTTTAAGACCTAACATCCTGGTGTGCGCAAATGGATGTCCCCCATATCAGGCCCAGGAGTGAAGAGAATACGAGGTTTATGCTTAAGTTTCAGCATATTCCTAAGTGCTTTGCTGAATAAGGCTTTGCCCCAGCACGTGCTTATTTCTGATTCAAGGGCTCAATCTATTTAATGGACCTTTAGATAAACGCAATAAAAACAACAGAGGCATCCCTCACCTCTCCTCCCAAAGACCTCAAAAAAGCCCTCATTATCAAGATAAGAACAAGATTTATTTCAGCGGAATCAAAAGCGAAGCTTGTGAGAGCCTGTGTAACATGTGTCCATGGCACTAAGTACCCAGCAGTGTCAGTGCCCTGGGCTCTGCTCACCGGTCTTAAACCCTCATAAGATCCAAATTCACATATGTGGAGCTGGCTAAGTGTAGAATCAGCATATTTGTGACTTGGTCTCAATTTACTATGAGTATACTTTAAGTGTACAGTTGAGAATCCTCATAATTTCTACAGGCTTTTCCTCAAAAAGTTCTTTGGTTTTGTTTTGGGTTGTTTGTTCTGTTGTTTTGTTTTTTTACCCAAGAAGGCAGGGAGGATGTTAACATTTGTTGTTTGTTTCATGTCTCGGCTCCGTCTCTTTGGGACATACATACACTGTCCCCTTAACTATTTGGGGTACTATGGCCCAACTCTGGGCTACCTACCAGAACAGAATCTCATGATGTTGCAGCACAAACGGCAGGTACCAGCACTGTGCTATGATTTAGTCATTACTTAGTCTTAGAATCATAGCATTTTTTAGGTTGGAAAAGACCCTTAAGATCATAGAGTCCAACCATTAACTCAGCATTGCCAAGTCCACCGCTAAACCGTGTCCCTAAGGGCCACATCTACACATCTTTTAAATACCTCCAGGGTTCATGACTCCATTGTTAGTGACTCCTCCAATCAGCATCAAGAAAGGGACTGACCTCCAAGGCCTGAGGTGTGAGTCTTTGGTGGGTCTGTAGGGGGCTGATGGAGCCAGGAGTGCAGCTGGAAATGGAGTTCTTGTGGGGTTAATTTTGCAAGGGTTTCTATTTCTAGGCCATAGAAATACAGACCAGCTGCAAAGCATGTCTGAGGGATTCAGAAAGTGATGCTACCTTCTCTCTCCCATGAATCTGGAGAGTCAGCATAAATCAGCTCCTCTGTTTCCACAGAGCACTTCTCTGATCCCATATAGCAAAGCTCATGCTTGGCAAGAAGGGGACGGGTCAAACCTTTTTGCATCTGGAAAATCACCATCGTGCTCTCCATGCACGGGAGGAAGGAAGGGGAAATAACAATCTGCTCCTCACCATCATTTAGCCCTTATAAACGTAGTTCGGCAGCCTGAATGACAAACTTCTCCAGATCTTTTATAGTAGTTGTCAAGCAAGAAAAGACAAATGTCCTGCTGCTGAGATCCTGAGGAGCTTTGCCTGGAGAGGATGAACATGCTACCTCTTGGTTTTGCCTTCCTCAAAAAGAAAAATATGTGGTGCTAGTGGGGGGAGCAACCAGATCTGGAGGGCCATATGCTGGTTTTGGCTCACTGAAGAAAGCCAGCATCTGGTTCAGCTCTGTTTCAAAACTAAAATTGTTTAAATGGAGCCAAATATTTAAATATTATTTATAATTTTATTTCCTGAATATTAACTATGGTATATGGTAAAATGACTGCTGTACCTGCAATAAAGGCCTTTTAGGGCTTGTGAGCTGCTCAGTCTCTCTGTCAGCGTTTACAGTTATGCAAGCCAACTATTCACTGCATGGCACACAGTTTCAGCTACACATTCATTGCTTAATTAAAAGTACTGCTTTTAAAAGAGCAGTAGGTTCTGCTTTGGTTTTTTTTTTTAGTAACTGCGATAGTAAACTCCATACTAAAATGCTGAGCGCTAAGAAGTAATAAAAATTTATGAAATGCATGCAAACTCAATAAAATATTAGTTAAAAATTCATGATATGGTATGTCATTTTGTGTCAGGATGCACACAAACACTGTTCAGAGGTATTGGGGGGCTGGGAGAAAATAACTCTAACATACTTTGTGGAGCCAATATTCAATGCCAATTTCCACTAATTATCTGGCATTCTCTTTTTTTTAAGTGGGTGAGAGCTTTGTGAAAACTTTTCAGGCTTCTCTCATGAACAGCCTAAGTTTGAAGCTACCTGAATTTCTCCGAAGGGTGTGGTATGTGTGTAGTGTTTGGAAGGCGAATAGAAGACTCAGTGGGATCCTGGTGTTTATCTCACAGAGGGCATGTCAGGCAATCATCTCCAGAACATCTCCAAGATCCCCTTTCCCTCTATAGTGCCAGAACACTGTGGTTAGCCTAAGTGATCCTGGTAATGAGAGCAGGTCTCAAAGCTGTTTATCCCAGAACAAGGATGGCAGCAACAGAAAACAGAGAATGGAAGTTCCTACCAGGTTTGTTTCCAGAGAGGATTGTCCTGGCTGAAGCCCCTAGCTTCAGAAGTAACATCCCATGGCAGAAGCCCATAGGGAGGCAGATGTCTCTCACTGGCTGTGAAAAAATGTCCTCGCAGAGCAGCAGCTCTGCCATACCTTCCTTCCACAAATTTTCCACTGACTAGCTCTGGCAATGCTCTTCTAAATTTTCTGGCTTCTCTGACTCCCATTCATAGGTTCCTAGTTCTCTCGACAACTCTCAACTACCCGTGGGTGGTTTATCCAGGTGGCTGATAAACCATGGATGTTGGGATGCAGAAGCCACTCAGATCTAGCCAAGTTTATTAACTCTTATGTAGTGTTGCTCTGCTGCTGTTTGGGCCAGCTGGGATTCAGGAAAGAAACAGTCACCTCTGTACCAGGCAAGACCAACTTTAGGTACCTGGATATGCATGGAGCCAGACGGTCTCACCCTGCTTTGCCTTCTCTGCCTTGGGGACAAGTAGATGCAACCAGAGAGGTATACAGACCCTCCTGCATGGAGACAGGATCATACCTGAGCCAAGCTGCTGTGAGTCTGGCTGGTCCAAGGGAATCCTGAGGAGTTTCTGGGATGTCTTGGTGCTGGGATCTCAGTGTTTTTGCTGTGCCTGTGTTGATTTTGTTCACCATGTCTCACTTCAGCACCTACGTTTGCAAATCCTGCATGCACTGACCAAGGTTGCAGAGCAAATCAGCACAGCCTGAATTCAGGCCGTCTGCCCCACTGCCCAGGTAAAATGAGTGAGAATCTCACACAGTAACTGGGAGTTCTGTGGGGCTCCCCATAGCGTGCACTGGCATGGGATTCAGCTGAAAGTGTTGCTGTTGCTATATTGTAAATGTAATTTGAAAATTTTAGGGAAAAAAATTATTTTTAACTCTCATTTACTCTCAGTTCTCCTGTTTCCTATATTTTATTTCTCTTTAAAGGACAGGAAGCGTACATTGATCCCAGAGAAAAATACCAATTTAAAATATCAGACTCAGACATGCAGGCCAGAGCAGATGCTGACTACTCATAGAGCAATTGCATCTGGATACATTTAATATTATGTCCTCACATTTTTACGCTCAGTTTTTATGCTTGTCAGCAGATTACTTATTTCCCAAATGTGGTATTTCTGGATTGAACCTGACAGTCGTAGCACAGCGCATGAAATCTCCTTTGGGTGCATGGGATGCTCAAGCCATGTGACCCACAAGTTAGCTTCAAAAAAATAGATTTAGATACAAAAAAAACATATACACAAAATACAGGTATTTCACAGCACATAGCCAGGGAAAGCATAGGTCTGTTTTTATCAATGGGTGTCTGGGCTGCCTTCTGCCTGGATAGCTCAGAAATTTTCTATTTCACCTCGGTACCCAACGGTGACCTCAGTGTTTTCAAGAAGAACAGAACAAATAGCTGATAAAAAAAGGAGTTACAGTAGCCTTACTGAACAAATAAATTGGCAAGTGTATCTAATAATTGCATGGGTTCAGCATTTTTCTGCGATAAATGAGTAAACTTTAAATGTATCTCTGAGATGTGCTATCACAGGCATTGCCATGGGCAAGTTTTATCCAATGATGAAACAGCAAGGCCTTGTGAGATAAAGATGATAGAAGGGGTACTATCAGGTGGCAGCTGGGTAATTACAACTCTCTATTTGGGCTCTGTAGTGATGCTGCATGTGATAAGTGGAGAATAATGAAGAAAAAGGAGTAGTGATAATACAGGAGCTAAATGGTAGAAAATAGCCTATCATAGCCCACAGCCCTCTGAGTGCCTATGGGGACTTTGAACTATCTTCTTCAGTTTTCAACCACAGAAAAAATACTCTCTCTTTCTTCTTCCTTTGCTAAATTTATGTCTGGTGGGACAAAAGGGAAAACTGAAAGGAAATCAAGGGTATGTGAAGAGAATATGACCTTTGCAAATAACACTGAAGGTCACTGTGTAATTATTCTAAAATAAAAGTATCCTGTAATCTTGTCTGTACCCACAAAAGATGTAAGACCATTTTTAATGCGATTCTGAACAAGTTGTTGGGGATCATGGTTTATGAAAGGTCAGCTAAAGTATTTCTAATTATATCTTGTCTAGCTCTTTGATCAGAAGAACACAAATGCCATTTATTGTGATAGAGTCAAACTCTGATTAAAGAGAAAAACTGTCAAAAGACAAACTCATCACATGTAAACAAAAAATCCTATTTCCTGAGTGAAGATTGGCTTTTGTAGCTTTAAAACAAAAACAAACAAACAAACAAACAAACAAACCACAGGAGAAAATACCCTGGAGCTGCTCACTGAAACTTTTACCCCAGTTTGTTCCTTTTTATTTTTTCCCTACAGATAGTAATACTTACTACGGCTCCTGGTGAGCTTGGCACAATTTTCTAGCTATCTGAGTAACTCTCAGTAATTTTTTTATTCTCCTGGGTAAGACAATAACTCCATGACACACCTTTCACTTGGGAATCTGATACCTAAATGCCAGTTACGCTGGATGTCATTTAATGTGGATGTGATTTAGTGTGGATATGATTTAGTTTATAAATCATGCAATTATACAAGAGGAAAATCTATGTAAAATATTTGCTGCTTAAAGATAAGAATTATATTGTTTTGCCTTTTGTTTTTTTACGCTTAGCTAAACAGGTAGAGTAAGAAGTGTATTGTGAATTATTCATGTGTGCTCATGTCCTTTTTCTTCTTAGGACACTGACTCTGCACTACCATAGACCCAGTGTAATGGGGCACCTCATGACACAGAAGGTGATGTTGCATCAGCACACTGGCAGGATGCAGAGTGAGTCTCTGAGGAGCAGAAAGATTCAAAATGAGACTTTTTTTGGTATAGCAAACTGTGATGTTTATTGATCTAAACATTAGTGAGGCCAGTAGTGAAACTAAGGAAATTTTACATAGTGCCTGGATTTGGGAGACTTGTAGCTTGTTGGTAAAACTGAGAAAAATCAAACTCAGTTTTATGGGGAAAAAAATGAACTGAACTCTTGTTCTCATCATGACAGAACCTGACTAGAGTATGACAAAAGCATTTGTACATTACAGAAATAAATGGCATGTAATAAAATATTTACAGCTGAACAGAATGCTGAAATACCACAACTGAATAAACAAGGAAATCCACATACGTGTTAGAAAAAAGCTTTTTTAAAGTATATACCTGATTCCAATGATTTCTGTTATATTATTAAATCATAACATCTGTTCCAAATTTTAAAAAGTTCAAATTGTTACTATGTTTGGTGAGGCACTGAGATGACTCACACCAAGTCCAATCCTTCCTTTGATTTCAGATAAAGGTCTTGGTAAAAAAATAGATCACAAATCAAATTCCTTGGTGGGAAGAATTATTAGGCCATCTCAGCAAAAGTAGTTTCTCATTATTGACTGACTCCTACTGCCCTGGAGTAAGGGAATTTTGTCATTCATTGACCTATGAGGCCTTACTTACATGTAAGCCACTTAGGACTTTGGCCAGGTATGTGAAATGCAACTGTGACCACATGACTCTGCAGTGGTGCCCCGACAGTGAGGTTTCCTGGGATGGGGCTCAACTCACCTACTTCTACACACCTAAAAATTCATCATCTAAGTCTGAGTTAGCCACTCTGATTCTTTTTTTTAGACAATGGGGAGAAACTGGCACCTTCTGAAAGAAAATTAAGCGACCTGTGTCAGACATCCACCTTAAGAAGGGATCAATCACCCTCTGGAAATACCTGTTTCTCCTGATGGAATACACAGGGAGCCTGGGGTGACTGGCTTAGACATTTTACTTTTAGATACTGAAGACAGGTAAAATGAATTTCATCCTGCCTTTCAAGGAGATTTGTGTCCAGTGGGATCAAGACAGGTCTCTATATTTGGACATTTCTTTCATTTTAAATCATGCTAAGTGCTTTCCAAACCGCAAGGATGAATAACATTATCATTCATCTTAGTCAGTCTGGCTTGCACTTCCCTCATTTTTGTCTGCACAAAGCTTACACAGAGGTTTTCAGGTGGCCATGATGACTCCAGTGGTCCTCTGCTCCGTCTCCTAAACCCCATTCTCCATTGATCATTTGTATGGTCACACAGTGAAGCAGACCAGGACACTGACCTGGCTGAAAATTGAGTAGGACAAAAAAAGATGCTGTCTGTTCTGGCTCAAATGACCATACAATTATGTTTGAAGTATGGAAGAGACACCAGAAAAGCAGCATTGGGGCTAGAGACTGCTTCCAAACAGCCTCCATTATATACCTTTCCTTTCCATCATTCATTTTTCTGGAATCAACACTAAAATCCTTACCAAGGCTTCACCATCTTGCCTAGATCCCTATAGTTTTCTTCTCATCACCCATGCTGCTCTTCCTCTCTTGTCTATCCAGCAAAAGCAATCCCTTAGGATGAGCTCCCTCAGTCTATGCCTTCTTTAAGCAATCTACTCACTTTGAGGGGCAGCAGAAAATAACTGCAGAAGTAGTTTGTCAGTCTATGGTTCAAACAGATGTTTGTTGGCAAGGTCCATCATTTCCCAAGACTGAAGATTCACAACTTTTTCTTCACTTATGATGATGATGATGTAATTACTTTCTCTGCAATCACTCTGGCCATTTTGGTCTGCTCTCCCATTGCCCCTCAGGACCCAGATCAAGTTCACAGTTCATAAACATGTATGTAAGCAAAAATGAGGGATCAAGGGGATCAAGCAGTGACTGGGAGGAAAGAGAAGGATGGGAACTCCTTAAATGGATATACTGACTGCAGAATAGATACTCTCTGGCCCTGAAAATCCAGGGCTTTAAAGGCAAAACTGCTACACGGATTGAAGCTTGTATTGGTTAGGGAAACTATTTCTCTTTGAGTAACTAGTTTTGAAGCTTAATATCAAATTGGCCATGACACTGACTGTTGAAATGGTGGAGAGCAAAACTTGGCACTTTCTTGACCTAGAAAGAAATTAGCATTTTATTTCAAATCAAGACCGCACGTACAAAGTGCATTTCCTAGTTGTCTTCACTTGTTGGGTGTTGGTTCACTTGTTTCACATCACACATTGGCATGCATCAGCTGTATTCTTGTTGGAAATACACCAGGAGGTGTTCTCCAGAAGTGCACATGCAGTGTTTCCACTGCTTAGAGGCATTCAGTTTGAAGGCTTGTGCCACAGCTAATCCAGATTCACCCTCTCCGAAACGCACAGAGTGTGGATATGGGGTCCTCAGCACCAACTGTTTTAATCTATCAGACTGCTCCTACTGGTCTAAATTACTTTGCTAACGGAGATGTATCTTATTATTACCCAATATGATAAAAATAATTTCTCTCTGTTTCAAATTTGCCCTCCTGCCGAGACCTCAAAACAAAGTCAGAAATCAATTGCCACTTTGCAAAATGAAACTGGCATCAGAATCAGCCTTTGAGGCAGACAACCAAGACACACTAACAAGGTTTATCTTTGTGGTCCTGATATGATCCCTGTCAAAAATCAGAAGTTTTCCCATGGCTGTTTGTGGTCTTAGACTGCACTCTTACTCACTGATTTCTAGCACCTTAGTTCATAAAATGTACATCCATTATACATCACTTTTATATCTGCATATAGCAGTTTATAGGTATGAAATCCTACTCCTATACACTTTCTCTCTCCTGCTTCCTGACTTCTTCTTTTCCTACCAGTCTTCTTTTACCTCCTGAAATTGCAAAGCCTATCCCAGGGAAATGAAGCCAGAAATTTTCATAATTTTGAAGTGTATTCGCACAGACAGGGAATAATCTCTTCTTCGTGTCCCTGGTAGATAGGACAAGAATTGATGAGCTTAAATTTCTGCAAAGGGGATTTAGGATAGTCGTTAGGAAAAACTTTCTCATTAAGCCTTGGAATAGATTGCCTAGGGAAGATGAAGGATCTCCATCACTGGTGTTTTTTTCAAAAACAGGTTAGACAAGTGTCTGTCAGGAATATCACAGGTATAGTTTATATTGCCTTGAGGGGGTAGAGTGAGTAGATGTCCTCTCAAAACCCTTTCCAGCTTCTTTTTCCTGTGATCTTCCAAGGTATTCTGAATTGCTTATTTATCTATATCAGTGCATCTCAGTATTTCTAATACAATGTTTATCCAAGATTTGAAAATTCCTAATCCTTCAGGACTACAGATCACTCAGAATTATGTGTCTTATTATCCATTGATGCTTGACACTAGTGCAGACACTGCTGGTCAACTACTGACTTTGTTTGGAACACTGTCTCTCACATTTTTTCTTATTCCCAATTTTCCTCATAAAGTGTCATCTGTAGTTGTAAATCAGACATATCACTGAACCTCTATTTAAAATGTTAGTCAAGATGAAAAACCTGTTGATAACAGTATTAAGACCAACTAGCTTATTTATACCACCAAGTTTTGAAACCTTCCTTTTGGTCAACAGGAATACCTTGTCAGCCAGCGGATCCCTAAAACTAACAAACTTGCAATATCAAAACATATTTACCTATTATATACTGAAGAGTAATGGGTGATATGAGGATTTTACACCCAAGAAGATCACACTAACATTACACCACAGACAGAATGATGTTCATTAACAACACAAACACCTGAAACACCTTAAAAACCAAATGTGTTTGGTTTTGTACATTGACGTTGTGTCATGATACAGTGGTCTCGTTTTATTCATTTCTATGTGTTGGTGCAACAGGGTACTTCCTTCCTACTTCTCCCTCCTTATTTCCTTCCTGGTTACCATTCCTTGACTGACTATTTGGTCTTACACGAGTTCATGCCCATGAACTCAACAGCAATCTGGTTTGGGAGATGAGAAAATCTGCCCAAAACTGCCTGCTGAGAATGCAGTGTAGTGCTGGAACTACAGAGGTACATGGCACTGAAGAGCTTCTGTCCCACACAGCATTAATGGAGCAGTTAACCAATAGCCACCATCCTTGTTTTGTGTCCAGCTCTGACACCTGACTGAATTCATGGGTTTTTCCTAAGTCAAAGCTTCCGATTACACTACACTGTGTGATAGGATAGGACTCAATGAGGAGAGCTGCTCTCCACATCTCTGCGAGATATCTCCTATCTTGTTTGAAAGCTGATATTACCCTCTAACTTTGCTGGAGCTATTTTAGTTAAGCTATAATAACTCAATTGGCTAAATCCTTACTAGTGATATGTAGTTAGAGATCACCCAGAGCTGATACTGGGACTGCAGATCTTGTCCTTAAGAAACTTTAAGATCTTTTTTATTTTCTCAGAAATATCAATGGAAAACATAATAAAGCAAAGGATGGGCAGGGACTGATTTGTCAGCAATGACATCAATTCAAATGTGCATCAAAATGCAATGGCCTGACAGAGATGAATGACAAAAACCCAGCTCTCCCACAAAACCTCACATTCTTGCTGTACAACAGGCAATTATTTTGCTTAATCAAATTTTCAGCTAAGCTGCCTACAGTGTCAGGAAGCCACAAAGTCATTTAATAGACAGCAGTTTGAATGGGCTGGAAAGGAAATATTTAAGCTGAACTGATCCTGATGGGATTTCCCAAGCTCAAGAAATTCTCACATAAAAGACATTAGGGGGAGGAAATAAGTTGGCTTTTGAAGGACCAAACTTGCAATTTTTCCCCCCTAGATTTGAAATCAAGTGATATTGGTTGTTTATGCAATGAACTCATTCTACATATTTACAAATAACGTAGAGCTTCAATAATTGCTGTCTATAAATGGATTTCCTCTATTACATTAAGGTCCAAGTCTGAGGAACCTCTCAGATTCTGATTTTCTCAGAAATGTTCCTCTGTGTTGGACAGAAGGGAATAGACATGTCCATGATATGATATGGTAAAGAGTACTTGAATTATACATATTTTGAAAGTGTAGACATGAAAGCAAATGAACCACCTCACAAAATACCTGCTTCCAAATTCCTGCCCTGCAGTAGATATTCAGTCCATGAACAATGATTCAGAGAGCAGTTCAGGTTTCTAAATATAAAGCCATTTTCAGTTCCTATTTGGTGTACTGCTCAGCCTCCAGCTCTGGCCCGTCAGACTGTGGACCTCCTGTAGGTCCTGCCTGCATCTGCCAGCTCCATGCAGACATTTTGGATACCTTCAGATGTTTACAATGGCAGTAGATGCTTATATTTAGGCCTGTGAATTGCACCCCTGATTTGTATGTGCTCCAGTTTCCTATCTGTAAAATGACAAAATAAGCCTCGCTTCTTCCCAGCTTCAGACTGTGCCAGCATTTGTGGAGCTGTCATGAGTATTGACAGGTCTGAGAATGCCAAAGACATTTCCAGTGCAAAAACCTCATGGATTAGGTTTAAGTTTGTGCACAAAACTTCTTATGAGATCCTTACGGCAGCAGCCTTCTGCCTATCTGCTTTTTGTGGGTGGCTAATTCCTTTCCCTGATGTGTCTTTCATAGGCTGATCACGGGCCACATGGTCTGGCCCTGCACACTGGCAAACAGTGATGACATCTTGTCTAGAGTAGCTGCAAACCCTCCTTTTGGAGGGCTTTTCCCTATTACATGTATGCACAGGAATGCCTGAAGCATGACCTTAGCTAGAGCCTCTCATGATTCTGTAATAGGACTAAATTCTACGACCTTCCACTCATTAATTGCTCAATGAAGAGGTTTGTGTAGAGTAACATAATTTGCCAATAATACAAAGCTATTCTCTACTTGACATCCAAACAAAAATTCTGCTAACAGTCTGTTTTCTTGTTCTGTAAAGATTTTCACTGAGGTACCTATCATTTTAAAAAGTCAATCTTTTCCTTATTTAAAGGTGTTAAGCAGTCCTTCATTCTGGTGGCTGCTTTTCAGATGCTTCAGGCTCTCTGATTATCAGAGATCAAGAATATCACCCACTATCCTTTGGAACTGAGATTTGCGACAGCCCATAGTAAATGGCCTGGAACAGGAAAACATTCCACAGATAATTTAACTGCACCAAATTATTTTGGAAAGTGTTTATTTAGGAGGACTTTGCACTTCAGTCATAAAATTATTGATTTGATATAAAGAATTCATTTTCTGGTTGTATTATTTTATCATGTTAGCTGTCTATTGAATTTCACTATTTCTTTCCCAGGGAATTAGTTCTCAAAACAAATGTATTTGGTACTGAGTTTGAAAGGGTTTTATTGACTTTCTTATTGTGTTTTTCCCTCCAGCTGACTTCTATTTAATCCTTTTGATTTAAATATTTCCCTATGGAGGAATTGACCGCCAGGAAGGACTATAACATCAGGATACGTTCTACTCCATCCATTTTTAAACATTTCTCCTGAGTAATTAGTTCAACCACTGTAGGACCCTGTCAAGAATGTTCATATGCTTCCAGACTCTGCTTTCTTGCAGTTATGAGTATTTACATTTCTTGGGCTTGCTGGAATCAAGGGCGCCAAAAGCAAATGTAACTATCATAAAATTGAGGAGCTGCTCCCAGTTCTGATACTGGCCTGCTCAGTATTCTCAAATCAGTGGCCACTCATCAGTGGGAGCTTAGAAAGAATTTCAAACCCTCTGCCTCAGACTTACTAGTAAAGTATCAAGGAATTTATAAATTGTTCCATTTCTTTCAATACTTTGTCTTTGGAGAGATCTCCAAGCTTAGTGTATGAGAAATTTGAGGTACTGCAGAAAAAAGCATCAGCCACTCATCTCCTGACAGCAGACACTGGGTACTTTGGGCCTCACCTAGAGTTACTGAAGTCAAGAATATGACTCAGATATGCCTACATGTGTTCCAATCACATCTCTAATTACAAAGCAGATAATCTCTCTTAGTATTCTCTAAGGAAAAGTTCATTTACCTACCAATCAGTTTGTAGATTAATCTTCCCGCTCTGTCATGAACTTATCCTGAGGAATACCTCTACTACTCCATGACCTAAAAATATTTATTGGTCACAACATCATTGTCAAGTGAACCTGCCCACTCTGCAGTGAATGTATTGCAGTAGGGTCATGCGATAGTTTTAATAATATACGGCATCTATATTTATATCTATCTTCTCTATTTTCCATCACTGTAGTCCTGGTATACATACTGTATGTACAGAGTAGCCCAGGTTACATCTATTCCTTCTACAGGCATAGTTGTAATAACTTATCTGTGAATAGGATCCAGTCGAGCTCATTAGGGATGAGATAATCTCCAGGACTTTCTCACATGCAGGCCTGGATGGAGAAAGAAGTCTTGATGTATGAGTTATGCTTGGTCAGCTTGGACGAAGCTTCACTGTTCATCTTTCTTTTACTGAGGTCAGACATGTCTGCAGCTGTTATACATTACCTGATTTTGTAAATACGTGTGTAGATGTTCCCAAGCAAAATCTCCTTAGTCATAAATCTTAATTAAGTCATAACTAGGAGTTACTATTTGAGAGGTCTTCATACACCAGACATCTAAATGTATTTATACAACTAAGTACTAAGAATTTTTAAAAGATTATTTGTGTCATCACTACTTTCAGATGAGCTGCATAGAGTGCGAGATGAGGCAGGCTAGATAAGCAGCTGAAATATGAAATTAATATGTAGAGATGAATTTGCATGGACAAACAGAAGCAAAATCTCTCATTCAACTTCATCTCTGGTTCTTGTGAGCAAATAGTACTGAATGAGGAGTTTGTTCAGAATCAGAACCTCTGAGTGCTTCAGTGCCTTCCCATTTTATTCAATGGAATCAAGAGGTTCCTTAAAGGAACCAGCTATATTCTGAGGGCTGATTGGTCAAAATTGATGGGATGCTACAACACATACAGTGTTTACAGAAATTATCACATTTACAGCATAGAGTGTATATTGAATTTGAAGTGTGCCTGTGCAGCTAATTAGGAGGATAGCATGGGAAGAACTTACACAGACATGACCTGATATAAGAGATGGGAATTTAAGAGATCATGGAGAATGCTATAATGAAAACCAACACACTCCATGATCCTAAGAAATACAATCTCACAGGTACACATCCACACATACACATTTAGTTTCCACTGCCAAAATGAACTATTAGATCATAAAATTTGATCTGCAATATGTTAGACCTATTACTTCATCACCCAGTTAATTCTGTATGGAGCCCAATAACTTCTGTTTGATGAAAGGATAATTTGTGTTTGACTAATGTGTAACTTCTAGAGAATATCTAGTCTTGATCTTACAATAGCAGGAGACAGAAAATCTGTTGCATGGTAGTTAGTTTGAATGGTTAATCCCTCTCACTGATTGAAAAAAAAGTATCTAACTTCCGTCCTGGATTGACTTAGCTTCAGATTCCAACCAGTTTCAGTCTCCATTAAATTGAAGATCACTTCAGTGGTCTCAGGAAAGGGATTTATATACTCCCATCAAATCCCTTCTCAATTTTCTTTCTGATAAGATTAAAAAAATATTTTTTTCCCGGTTCTTAAATCACTTACTGCATTTTTTCAGAACTCTCTCCATCTTTTCAACAGTTTTTGAAAAAATACCAAAATCAAACCCCATATCCTAGCTGTTGTCTTAGCAGAACAACATCTGCAAAAGTACTACTACCCTTCTACTCCCATTCATTACTTGAATGTTTGTACAGGCAGGTTGTGTCCCTCATGGCATAGCAACGCATTGGAAGGGGCTGTTGAGTTCCTAGTTTGCTAAGACCACACTTTTTAGGACACTATCAACTATTTTTCTTTTGCTTGGCTTATATTTGGCAAAGCAAAAGAAGCATCTCCTTTTCCTGAGGTGTTTGCTTTCTTGTTCTGAGCATTCTGCTTCCTCGGTCTTCCAGCAGCCTACCTACAGTGTGTCATAGGACTTCTTAGGCCCACACTTTCCTGTATTACCACTCAGCAGAGCAGTTTGGATTTTCCTTATTAATGCCATTCCCAGGTACCACAGGGCTCTAGTTGGCTAAGGCTTTTCTACTTTACCTGGAAGGACTCCCCACTTCCCAGGCTTGGTTGTTTCTCCTGGATGCACCCTGACTCTACGTCATGTGAGCCTGCACACATACCAATACCCTTCTACTGCCATCCCTCTGGTTTCTGTCCCAAGAGATCAGCTGTCCTTGTTGAAACAGTCCTGCATGCATCTAAGCTGAGTCTGTGCCAGACTATGACCCCAAAGAGCAAGCTGTGCACATCAGAAGGCACAGATAGCTCTTATCTGTCTAGGTTGCCCCAACACATGTTAGAAAGCAGTAAATTTCAAGATAAGATGTCTGCTACATAAAACCTCTTTTAAAAAAAAAAAATTAATAAAACCAATACCCAGTCTTGGAAGTCACACTGAGGAGAGCAAAGGAGGCAAGAGTGAAATGGAGGAGTGAATATGGCATTGAAAATTATCTTGAGACTTACAAATCGGCAAAGAGAAAATGCCTGAAGTAGAAGTTGGCTGCTGAAGTCTCTACTAGGAATAACAAGCTATTGACAAGCCAGAGAGAAGAATTATACGAGGAAGAGAGGTCACTGTTAGCCAAGGGGAGACATGAGAGATGCTAAAGGGAAGAAATATATTTGTTCTGAGGAGGGGGAGCATAGACAATCGAACACACAAAGACTGCCAACAGTAGAGCCTGGGAACAGAGACAACATTCTGGCCATACAGACTATTCCTACTGTTCTCAGTTTACAGTAGTGAATCCCTAGGGAGGAAGAGTTTATAAGTCCCGCAATTCAGAAAATTTGATGTCCACCTCTGAGCCCACCTATGACTCAGATAGTAATTGCTCTAATATCAAGCCTAAGATCCACAAAACAAAAAGTAGCAGCCATCTCAAGGCATTTTTCAGTAGGAAGTTAAGTGGTAGCTGAAGCCAGCCAGAACTGTACTCACCTCTCATATATTTTTCACTCAGTGTTGAGGAGTTTAGAATTCACCAAGGAAATACCATATTTGACAACTAAATTTCTTTTTCTCAACTAGCCATTGCGGTTCCTTAGAACAATGGGTTTAGCCAACATTGCTTTAGCCAGAGAAGCAGGTCAATATTTGACTCTTGCACTGCTGAGTCTAGGTAAGCAGTTTAGTTAAAGCAGTGAGAGAGAAAGATGGTGAAAGCCAAAAATCACTGTCAAAGACAGTAGGTCCCTGTGATAAGAGAGAGAGAATCTTGGTTAACAAAGTGGTAACATTTTATAAGCTCACAAAAACTCACAATACTGGTTCAATGCCAGGAATCAGATGCAAAGCAGATTAAAGAATGGACTGGCTCACCAGCTGAAAGTAGAACAAATGCAGAAGGTTTCATTTTGGATCAGTGATCTCCAAAGCAGGCTAAAGCCTGCTGGAGAGGGAGCACCAGTACACCAGCTTATGTTCCTAGTGCCAGGAGGGCACCACAAGCTGTTGATGCTCAGCTCTGACAGGAGGAAAGCAAGTCTGCATGAGGAAAAGAACTTTTTGTTGTTTTGTTTTCTTTTCTGAAAACCCACAGTGTAATAGTATCCCCAAACTACCAGATGATTATCAAAAGTTCAAGATACATGCAATTTGTCTCCTTGGAGTACTTCACAATATTAGGTGAATTTAGGTTTCAGACTGTTGAGTGCTAAATTACTCATCACAAACAAAAGTTGTACTGCAGGATAGGTGTTGATAATAATGCCTGATAGCTGTGCATAATGTTTCGTTTGGCAGAAGGTAGTCTGACTATTACAGGAAGCAATTGGCCAGAGGATCTTGTTGAGGCATAAATAGTCAAAAAGCAAAAATTGTACAAGTGAAAAATTTGCACAGAGAAATGTGAAGCTCTGTTTATTAATTCCTTACCAAATAAAAGAAAAAGAGCTTTTCCCTTACTGGTGGATTTGTCTCCTATGCAATGCAAAGAGAAATATGAGAGACTGAATAAAGACTGAAGATAGACTCTGAAGAGAGATGGATATTTGCATGCAAAACAGTTGTGCTTTAGGAAGTTTTTGCCCTGTGGTTGTCAGAAGGTAAATGGGAATTTATGTGGGTGAACAACAACTCATTAAGGTAAAATGTGAAATAAACTGTGCATACAGGACAGAATGGAAGAAGTAAAAATCAGAAAAACATCCAATCCTAAACTGAAAAAAACACAAGATGTCCTTCTGATCATGAAGGCACCAACATGACATGATTAGTGGGTTAAGGGACCAAGAAAACAAACATTTCATGGAAAGCATTTTCCAGCAGACAAAGAAGTTCCCATCAGAGGCCAAGGTAAAAAAGACCCTTCCCCTATCTTTGTTCAGTTCCTAGTCTAAAGTTCCCTTTCCCTTAAAACCCAGATCAAAAGAAAAGCTGGATATTCTGTCCTCTTTGGGAATCAGCACTTATAGAAGAAAATATATGAGAAACTTTGTGGTGTAGGGAGCCAAGAGAATTAAAGAAATATGCATAACATGGCTGTTTCCTACTCTCAACAAAGGGAGAAACTCTGTGAGAGATGGCCGATGCCAGACATTTTTCAACGCTTGATATATCAGCAAGGTTCTGGCAGGTGTCCTTAGAAAAACAGAGCACTCGTCTGAGCACGTTCGATATCCCCTTGGGAAACACTGTTTTCCTCTGTGAAGCACTGGGTGCATTTTAACTAAAAAATACAACTTTTTTCATAGTAGATAAACCTCTGAGATTTATCCATTGGATTCCGATGTTAAAAAAAATAAAAAAGAAAGAACACAGCTTTGATACTCTGAGAAGCTTTAGGGAAATTCAGCTCTTCTGCACTAAATTTCAACAAAACATAGACTCTGTGGAAGGGAAATTGCCTACTGCAGCTGGTCAGAGTATGGCACAGGCTATCTCATCACCTCTGACTGGAGAGAGAGGGACACAAGGACTGGACTGTGAATGGAACAACTACGTGATGTAGGTGCATGACTAGCACCCAAGGAGCAGTAGCATGCAAAGACAGGCAAGGGACATAGAATACAAGTCAGGGTAAAGAGAAACTGAAAAAATTAAATGAATCAGTGTTCTGGAGTAAAGAGTTCTGAGGGTGAGCTCAGATTAAGTGATGTCCAGATGCTTTCAGGTAGGTCTGGACACAGATCTCCTACACCATCATAGCCAAGACTGGGGTTTATGCGTTCCATTTGCTAACAAGTGGAGTGTTAATTTACTCAAGAAAAGTAAGAGGAGAATTAGTCTTAGAGTGTAAGTGTCAAAAAGTTTCATGTTTTTATATATGAAAGGTCAAGGTTAGCCTAAATTACCATAAACCACTTTTTGCCATTGCCAAAAAGACCTGTCAATTTTCCCATTTCCATGCATTATGACAGAGATTATTTTTGCAGGTACAAGTGTATCACTTGAAAATTAAATATCAATGAGGAGATATTTAACTGTTCAGCCATAATCTTTATGACATCTGACAAAAAGGCAGGAAAGGAAAGTCTATGCTTAAAAACCTAATTTTTTACACAGAAAACCCCCGAATATTTCTGTTTTAGTTGAAAGCTAATTAATTAATCTTCATTAATTACATGAATTTATTAAGATCAGCCACACAGACAAAGCCCTTATTATCAGTGTAAGAATGACCTCTAAGAACTGTCAAAACTTAGCATCCATAAGTGCAAGTAATTTGCAGTGAAGTTCAGGTTTAGATATGCAACTGCTGGTGCCACCTGTCTCAAACCTAACAAACATCTGAAAACAGCACATCTCATGAAAGAAATAAAATGATGGGATTATACTCTATTCTGCATTTTGGACTGTTAGGCACCAGGACAGCACAAGAAAAGACGTACCTGTCTTCTGGGAATACTTGAAGTTAGTAGAAAAATTAAAATAAAGCATGGGCATGTTTAGCAAGCAGTGTCAGAGTACACATCTGACTGCAGATACAGAAGGGGAAAAATGAAACAAAATAAAGTCAGTCAGGTTGATGGTCCTGGGACTCTTCGTGAGAATGACAGTGGAATTATTTATGCTCAAAGACATTATGAGCCCTGAGGTCAGATCAGGTATCCTAATGTCAGTGGAATTCAGAGACGTTGTGGGGTGCTGAATTGCGAATTTTTCCCAGACAAGTCCAAAACTGGAAACAGCTGGATCATCTTGATACCTCTGATTCCTAAACATAAACATTTTGGGACAGATAACCTTTCTACTGTTCAGTAACATAGGGAAGACTGCATACAAGGATGTTGAAGAGACTCACATTATGAGCTATTTAATAGACTTGTCATAAGTATTTTGGATTCTGGTGTTTATTGCTAATTTCTGATGGCTTTATGCTTAATTGGGAAAGTGAGGGAATTTTATCTCCAGGAAGGTGGAGTAGAAGCTAGTTGAAGCTGGTTGTTATGTTCTTCAGTGCTTCATATTGTGTAATGTTGACCAAGCTAAAACTCAGGCATTGAGTGGAGGAGGTCTCTGCCAGGTTCTTTGGCTCAGCTATTGCTCAGAAAAAGTACATACTTCTCCTATGGCAAACCTAAGTAAGATAACTGTTTTCTCTCTCTGTAACATTGTCTGGATCTTCTGCCTGAATATAGGTTCTTTGCCCCTTTGAAGAATTTTTTGCAGAGCACACAAATGTTTTTTGCAGAGCACCATGTTTTCTCTGTTATATTTCTTTTGTAGAGACAGGTAGCTCTTTCAAGCCTTACTGTTGCAGTTTACTCTCAACAAAAAATTCTCATGGACTCTTGGGGGTCTTCCTTTCATTTTCTTCACACATACATCCATTTACATAGAACTAATTCTGGTTATATTCTCTCCTCTCATTCTACTTCTAGATTAGTTTTGAATGCTCAGATATTGTTAATTACCAAAGCTAGAGTTTTTCCACAGCTGCATCTCTTGCTTCTTTACTGCAGTATTCCATTAATTTTTTAAACTGTTATTCAAAATTTTAATGGCTCTTTTTGTCTCTTGAATAATACCAGTTTGGGCTTTACCGTTGGCTTTCTTCTCCATTTGCTTCTTGCCTAAGGCTAATTTCTTAAAAATCTCTCATTCAGTGACAGTCAACCTGCATCCTAAGTGAAACCCCAAAAGTTAGTCCCAACCTAGTCTGCACACCATGTCCCTGAGTGTACTGCTGCCCTGGACATTGTGTTCTGATACTGAAAGGGCTCACTCCAAAGCAAGTCTGAGTACAGCAGATGTGCAATCTAGGTCTTCTGTATTATGGCAATGCTCCAACCCCTAGGCTGCAAGGAAAAGGAAAAGGGGCACTGCACATCCTCTCACAAGAATCAGCCCTGCCCTGTATAAATATATACTATCCATATATTCTGTGGGTGAAAACAGAGAATGAAATCTGAAACAGAATGGGAGAATTATGAAATTAAATATTGCTTAAATTCAGCCTTTTTTCAAAACAAGTATTTGTGTGGCATATCAGAAACATTTAATTCCACTCAGAACTGAAACAATAACAAATTCTCAGATGTCAGCATTTCTTACAAAAATTATATGCCATAACTCAGCTGTTCTTGTCTAACAGGATTTTCTCATTAGCCACCTCAAAAGATAGCATTAATACTTCCATGAAGACTTTTTTCTCTCTTCATTACATTTCTTTAACATGTTGATGTACACATATTGACTTAATAATTAACATTATTATGCTGAATAAAATGAAACAACCAATGATGTCTTATTGGAGAATCTTATTCACCCTCAATTCCGTTTTTTTTTTTAATGTTAAAGCATCATGAAAAACTTATAAAGTCATCTGGTCCATCTAATCCTGCTCAAAGCTTAGCTAACTTCACAGGTAGATTGAGTTGTGCAGAGCACTGTCCAGCAAAGTTTTGAACATTTCTAAATCACCTAGGCCTATATGATGTGAAAACTTGTAAAGGGCTTGGAGTCAGGACCTGCATCTCCTATTTACAGCACCAGTACATCCGCAGTGCTGTCAATCATTTTGATGTGTAAAGTACATAAGAATAAGTCCCCTTCTGTAAGACTTGCATTATCTACTTGCACACGGTTGACATACAAAAATGACTGACATCAATGTACAAAAGATGAAAACATACAAAAATATACAGCCACTGGGATGGTTAACACCGAAAAGAGAGGAAAAAACCTGAAAAAACTGTGTTCACCAAATCAACTTGTTTTTTTCCTGTTCACTCTGTTTATCCCCTAACTTTCAATTTGGTAGGACATCCATCTGCCTTTCAGACTGCAAGGATTTAGGGCTCCTGTGTAGCTTTCTGCATCCTGCAGGGTTGATAAATAAAGGCTAAATAATAATGAAAATAACTGAAGAATCAGTATCAATACCTCAATAGACTCTGTAATTAACAACACACCATTTGCATGTCAAAATTTTTTACATTAATCAAAATGAAAAGAATGAAGTGATTATCTCTGTTACTACATTTTCCTCCCATTTCCAGAGGTATTCTCTAATAAAATCCTAAACATGGTGCAGGCATGCACTGGTCTGTCATGCTACTGTTATGTTGCCAAACAGGTAGCATGAATTTCCCTCAGCAAGCTATAAAAAGTGCAGAAGTCAATGAAGCAGGATTTATGGTTAGAGAAAGAGATTACAGAATGAGACTTAAGCACATGCTTAACTGCTTTGCTGAGCTAAGGCATACATGGGGACACTGATAACTTTAACACTTGCAAAATCCTTCGTGATAGAAAACCACCATTAACCCTAAAATGGTTACATCACGCCAGCAGCTTATTAATAGAGCTTTTATTTTTAATGGAAAAGGAACTGGTTTCCTACTATATCCTATTTCTCTGTTTCTATCATGTTGTTGCATAGGTAATTTAGACTGATATTAATTTTGTCATGACAACTCAGTTCTGCAAGATAATATTGTACTTTTATTCCTTAGGAATAGATCATAAACTCCAAATAATGTAGAAAAAGTATATGAGAGGATTGAAATTTCTGTCTTTTGGGGGACAATGGATGAAATATTAAAAGGAATGCATTTAATTAGTAATTATTCTCTGGAAATGGTACATGTCCTGTTTGTTAGTTCTGATTTTAGAATAGATTATAGATGCAGTATAGAAGCAGTTTTTCATAAAACAGTTGGTTACAGTTATCATAATAAAAGAAGTTTAAGAGGGGAAGTGGTGTAATTATATGCATGGCTTTGCAGCTCTAGGTTATTGATTCATATCCAGGTCAGATAACTAATAGTAAGAATTCATTCTCAGGAATTATAACTGATTCTGGTACTGTTCAGGACAAATAAGAAAAGAGGTGACAGTGTAATGTTTATTCAATACTTTACTATTGTAAATTATTGTATATGTTGTAGCTTCAGAACAAATCAATCCTCTCATAAATTTGATCTGAGATAACATGTGATGAGAAAGTATTTCTCTCTTTAGCATGATTATTCTAAGTATATATGGCCAGGCGGTCCCTTGCATCAAGATTCTCACACACATAAATTCTGTGATCCTCCCCAGTCCTTGACCTGTTCCACAAGATGGTCTAGGCTTATGGATCTGTTTATGGATTTGTAAGATATCAGATCCCAACAGTAATTGGTGGCTGAACTCCAACCTGCCGTGCTTATAGTCTTTTCCTTCCCAAAGCTCACAGATTTAGGCTGGAAGTCTTCAACTCTCCAGCTGGGGACTCCCAGCTACCTGTGACCAGAGTTCTGGGAAATATGTCCATTGACTTTACATGTAATGAAGATCAAGTCATAAAATACTGCCTTTAAAAAAAAAAAAAGAGAATTATGTCACAAATGGAGAACTACTATTGATTTACTGGCACAGTCTATGTTGTCTGGATATTTAACTACTAAATCAAAGCTACTGGCATCCCTTGTTTGAGACATATGAGAGAGATAGCTTCCCCTGGGTATCTCCTCCATTTATTTCAAATTTCCTTGATTCCAGCAGGTAATGTGCATAAAATCTACACTATATATGTACACTTCTGAAAAAGCACAAACTTGATCAATGCACTGTTTCATCTTTCTACCTTTCTATCTTATCAGCCTTTTTTCCAATGCAAAGGAAAAAGGAGTGCGAGAAGATTTATAAGAGAATCACAGCACAGCTGAGGTGGGAAGACACCTTTGGAGATTGTCTAATCCAACTCTCCCGATTATGCAGGATCACTTACAGTGGGTTGCTCAGGACACTATTCAGTCGAGTTTTGAGTATGTCCAAAGTTGGAGATTAAACCTCTCTGAGAAACTTGTTCCAGTGTCTGACCACCTTCACAGTGCAAAAGTCTGTACATTGCCTGTATTTCAGAATGCGCCCATTGACTCTTGTTCTCTCATTGGACACCTCTGAGAAGAGCCTTGCTCCACCCACCTTCATGTATTTCTGTACATTCATAAGATTTTCCCTGAGGCTTCTCTTCTCCAGGCTGAACAGTCCCAGCTCTTTCAACCTTTGCTCATAGGATGGATGCCCCAGGCTTTTAATTGTTCTCATGGCCTTTGCTGAACTCTCTTCAGTATGTCCATGTCTCTCTCGCACTAGCTCTGGGGAGCCCAGAACTAGAAACAGGACTCCAGATGTGTCTCTCCCATGCTGAGTATAGGAAGGATCACCTCACTCAACCTGTTAGTGATGTTTTCCTGATAGGATGATGCTTAAGATGCTGCTAGCCTTCTTTGCCTCAAGGATACATGGCTGTAGTGCGTAGACCTTGACTGGAGGCCAGGTGCCCACCAAGCTGCTCTATCACTCCCCTTCAAAGTTGGACAGTGGAAAGAGAATAAGATGGACAATGACTCATAGGTTGAGATAAGACGGTTTAATAAAGCAAAAGCAAAAGTTTTCATGGGCACAAGCAAAGAGGAAAATGACAAGGTTTATTCTCTACTTCCCATCAGCAGCAATGTTCGGCCAAGTCCCGGGAGGCAGGGCTTCAGCATGTGTAGTGATTTCTTGGCCAGCAGCATTGTAAACAATGAATGGCCCCCTTCCTCCTCCTTTCCTTAGCTTTTATATCTGAGCTGACCTCATATGGTATGGAATATCTCTTTGGTTATTTTGGGTCAGCTGGCCTGTTTGTGTCTCCTCCCAGAATTTTGCCTTCCTCTGGGAGGTGGGGAGGAATGTTGAGAGACAGTGCTGATGCTTTACCAGCACTGCTCAGCAGTAGCCAAAACGCCGGTGTGTTATCAAAACCTTTGTAGCTACCAATGCAAAGCACAGCACTGTGAGGGCTGCTATGAAGAAATGAACTCCATCTCAACCAGATGACCACCAGGACTCCCAGGTCTTTTTCTGCAAAGCTGTTTTCCAGCTTGTCCCTGGAGCATGAGGCTGTTTCTTCCCAAATGCAGGACTTTGCATCTCCTCTTTGTTGAACAGCATGAGGCATCTGGTCATTCTGTGAAAAGTGAGTCTTCTTCCAATTATCTCAAAAAGGCATCTCATCTATTTCTCCTTCCTCTTCAGGTTGTCTGTAGCAGACACCCATCACAGTGAAACTCATCTTGATTGCTACCTAGTCATTATTGGTAAACTACCCATTAGAATGGCTCACCATCCATCCCCAGGCAATGCTCTGTGCACTCCTACTGCTCTCTGAAATAACAGGCAACTTCCTCTCTTTGACTTTTTTTCTTGTTCTCCCAAAGAGCACATATCCATTCATTGCAGTTGTGTGAGATATCCGACCATGTCTCTCTATGACCCCAAAGAGGTCATAGTCCTGCAACTGCACACAGACCTCAAATTCCTGCTGTTTGCTCCCCATGCTGCACAAACACTTGAAACAGGCACCCTGTCACACTAATTTCCCAGAAAGAATATCAGAGCTTCTTGCTTTCATTATCTCAGATTCTGCTCAAATTGCTGATCTACTGCAGCTCTTTCACTTGATGACACAGACCCTCCACCTCTGCCTACATCAACAAGGGCAGGGAGGGAGTTCACCTCCTGCTGCCCCAGCCTCAGTGAGGAGTCCCTGGCATTCTGTCAGCCCCAGACCCAGGCAGCTGTGTCCTCCTTTGGGAGCTCAGCCTGGGTTGAGGCCCTCTGATATACTGGGGTAACTGTTCCAGCAGGTGCTGAGGACCATGCCCTGGGGTACCACTACTGCCAAGAATCATTTCTGGCCCTGTTTCCTGCACTGTTCTGTACAAGGGAGTGTCCAAAGTTCTGTTCCTGTTGGCTGCCTCTGTCAACTGCACTCTCAAGTAGGAAGGATGAAGGATTCTTGAAGAAGGTGAAGCTATTTGGAGCTTTCCATAGGACCACTGTGGATTGCACAGCAGGAATAATCCTCATGTCAAACAGAAGGCCAAGGAACAGCAGTTTGAAGCTGATGTTTGGAAAGGGATAACTACTGTGCTTCAAAGAGACAGCAAGGCAGTTGCAAGCCACAGTGTTGGTAGAGAGCAAAGCTCCTTTACAAATAAACAATGCTGACATTAGTGAACTAAGAGTGTGACTGTAAAAAAAAACCAAACACAAAACCAAAACAAACCCCGAAACAAATGTCTAACAACATCATTCTCACTAGAAACATGGCAAGAACTCCCCTTTCTCTCTCTCTCAAGGTACTTCTATGCAACATCTGGACAGGCAATCATATATACCCCTAATGACAATTCGAAGACGTGCACAAAAGCAGCAAGAAAAGAGGAGTTGTAAATGGCAGATCTGAAAGATGCTTTCAGCATCCAACAGAGTAGTTTTTCCCACAAACCACTTGCCAACATCCTGACACACAAACACCTCTATATTTATACAGTATGTGATTTATATCTTGCCAATTGCAATATACCTCTCTTTAGGGATGGCTTCTATCCATACTGGCACCAGCAAAGAGCTCACAATATTTCTGTTCTTTAGAGATTAAAAAGAAAATAACTACGTGGTGTGTCAAAAGCAGGTAACAGAAGCTGGATATATGTCAACAGAAGCCTTTTAGCACTAAAATACTGACAAGGTACCTGATATGCAGATTGTTCTGAAATTCATCACTTTTGAAGATAAAGCATGCAATTAGAAGGTTTTTCTTCTCTTTATGGCATGATTTATAGCATTACTTTCTCTAAGAAGACATCATGCAAATGCTTTTTCTTCTTATGGGATTTTACAGCTTTAACACCGTGCAACTGATACACACTAATCAACACACCTGTTTCCTTCATTGGCTTAGTGATCCAGCTGCAGTGGGGCACATTCTCTGTGACAATGCAGAGGCAGAGGCAGTCTGTTCCTACCACTATGTCATTGCAATATCATGAAGACAGAGCCTCGCACATGTGTTAAAAAAGGAAATTTTCTCATCGGAAATGGTCAGGACTTTTCTTGCTTTAGTTGGAGAACGCCAACTCATGAAAATCTAACCTATTCTAAGGAAGCGTCTTTGAAAGACTCCTGATTTGGGGAAGATGTTTGAAAATTATGGAAGAAATCATATTAGTTGGTTAAATTAAATCTCACTATCTCTATGTGAACTGTGTTCAAAAAGAAGACATATCAAAAGTTAAATTACCCAGTAGCACATATTGTGTTTGACTCCAGTGCTATTTAGAGTAATGCGCTTCACATTATTTAAGCACAATCCTTCCTTTTGAAGCTGGGCCACTTTCCAGTAGGAATACAAGTGTCATGGGAGTGGGTGGGAATACTAGCAAGTAAACTAACAGTTCTTGCTCTGAGTGCTCTGGATATGCATTCTGGTTTCTAAAGATACTTGCTACAGATATGGTTTATTCTGCTAGTATGCAAAAACTGTGGGCTAATTTCACGCTTTCCTTCTCTTGTGTAGAAAGCCACCAGCACCAAGAACATGACAAGATTCGTGCAGAGAAACCCCGAATACAGCATCACCCTGTGGCTTTGTGGTTATGAGCCTTACGAGCGATGGATTTTTGCCTGTGTTTCTTAATAATTCCTTACAAAACTAGATGAATACTCTTTATCATCACAGTTTATAGTGACAAAACTAGACAGAAAGATCTAAGCAGTGTTTGTTGCTGAAGAGAGGACAGCAAGGATTGCACTTCAAGAAACCTTAGGGCTCTGATGGACAGTTTGTCTGGTACTTAGCAATGGTGCCAGCAGTTTGCCCATACTTTGGGTTGTGGTTTCCATCTACCAAGAAGACACTGAAAAGCAACTGTGTCAACTTCAGCTTGACCTACAGTGATGAATATCCACCAGTAAAACTTTATGTTAAAACACTGGTCTTGAAACTGCCAAAGATGAGAAGCTTCAACATGTTCAGCTTCAACCATCCCTACTGATACGCACTAATTTCTAGCAGAGGAAAAGGGCAAGGTTGGAAGCGATTTACTGGTTTAAATGCCTCAACAAGAATTCTACTGCCAGTGGCCTTTTCTGTCAAACCGCATTTCTTTAACTGTACATGATGAAGGACTATGTTACCTTTTCCAGGACTGCTGAGCAAAAAAAAAAACCCCGAAAACCAAAAAAACCACAAACCAACCAAAAAAAGGGCAAAACTAATTTCACCACTTATGAAATTTAATTACATAAATCAAAGCCAAGAAATGCCCCTTCGAAGCCCATTTTCGTGATGTATACAAGGAAAAAAAATAGAGCCAGATATCCTGAACAGAGCAAAATAAATCACAGCTACTAAAAAACTTCCCCAAGCACAGAAGAAATTTTTGTTGGGGTAAAGCCTGGTGAGCTCAGCCCTGATCTGCCCTTTATTTCTGACACAGGTAGACACAACAAAGAATCTCAACCTGCCGCTTTTGTGGGCCATCAGGAGACAAAGGGACTTTGCCAGATGTTGCACAAACATATGTGTGTGTGTGTGTTCCCTATTTGGCACTATTAATGCATCATTACTTAATATAACTGATAAGGTACATTTTTCAAGATCTCTTTAAAGATCATCTGCATAATACACATAACAAAGATCCGTATTACTTCTGTAATGGTACTAGACAAATCTAATATACTGATTGTCATTAAGAGAAAATGTACTCTGCAGCCACTACACATATGACAAAATTAGCGCAAAGGTTTCTTCCCCCACATATTAGGAAAGTTTTTTTGACAGTTAACAAAAACCTGTGATTTGAGCCAAATGTTTTCTGCATCTGTATTCAATAACATTTGTATTGATGGATTTGGATTTGAATGGAAAAAAAGATGCTTATAAGTTGTAAAATACATTCATGGATACAAACTTCCATGTAATAAAAATTAGAAATCTCTTATGTACCCTCATCCAATTAATATTGTAGCTAGAACCTGGAGATGCAAAGAGCTTGAATGTAAAAATAACTACAGATGAGAAAAACAAAAATCATATGCATTGTAAAAAATATTAATAGATAAATAACAGCTGATTCCACGCACACTAAAAAATTACACTCCCAGTTTCATATATGTATGTTAAAATAAATATTGTATCTAGTAGCCCTTTTATATAGTGTTTACATTTCATACATACATGTACATGTATAAATAGACTCTGATTATTTGTCATTTGTGTGTCACAAATTTTGATTAAGATTGTTCTCTAACATAGATGCAAATCTGTGACAGAATGAAGAAAGAATCCCATTGTGTATATATATATATATATACACACACAAAACATGCCTGTTCTGTTCTTGTACCTCTTTCCTGCTGAACTTGTTAGGATCAGCACCTGGCAGTGCTGATCTGCACATCTGTTCACATTGAAAAAGAAACTGCAGATACTGTAAACAGACAGTGGGATTGTTCTAGACCTCAGGTCTACAAATATTTGGGCTCAGAACTGTAGCATCATGAACACAGCATAAAAGTAATAAAAATTGAGCACTTTATCGAAGGTCGCAAGCAATTTGGTGAGAGCATCTTGTCCTACACAATACGCAAGGTACCAACTCTGCCAATTCTGCAGCATTAGAGACAAAAATGAAAGAAGATTCCTATTTCCAGTGGCCTTTTCTGAATGAGGTGGGCTGGTACAATGCTTCAGGAGTTAGTTACTTTCAGGGCTGTGGTTTGTAGCACTGCACACACGAGTCCCATGCCATTCTGTGTACAGCACAGCTGCCAAATTTAGATCTCTAAGTTGCAGAACAAGAACATCTTCTTCCTATTTCTACATTTCTGGCCTGGTTGAAGCAGAAGGATTTCACATTCGAGTCATGCTGTGTTCACACCCCAACCTGTAATCAAAAGTCTGAACATTGTAAAAAAAGCACAGGACAAAACTCCTCCACAGCTGCCAAATGCATAAACATAAGAGCTGTTCCAGCAAAACAATTTTTTAAACATTTCATAAAAATTAAATTAAGAAAATGTTATTCATTACCACCTGGAGTAAGATTTCATGGCATGTTATTCTGAAGTAGTTACTACTTTGTTACTGATCCGGGCTGGTGAAACAGCACTCCAGCCTTGATTCCCTGGGCTTAGGTAACCGAGCAGTGAGTGGAAACCTGCGAGTCCCTATTCAGTTTGGTAAACACGGTCTTGTCTGTCACTTCTCATTGTTCCTCTTCAAAGTACAGTCACCACCTTATCTGGCAACAGCTTTCTTGAAGAGTGCTGCTGATGTGAAATAATCTTTCACCACCGAGGCCAGCATTTCCCTTACACAAGAAAAAAACATTTATCTTGCTGTTAATGGTTAATTAATTTTGAAAATGTATATTACAACACAATAAAAAAAACGAAAAAAAAGGCAGGCCGGACAATGGAGCAAAATGTCCCTTCCTCAAATTGACTCCTATTTAGTTCTTCCAATGTCATCCAAAACACAGATAACTTTTCTTTCATGAATTGTTCTCCTGAATGATTTATACATGTTGTGTTATCTGAGGCCCTTTCCAGATCCCCTGTGGTTTCAGCCAGCCATCAGCTGCATAATTGTTAATTTTAACACTATAAAAGGTTCTGATGCCGAGGAGATAAAGCATCGGAGGAAGAATTAATTGAAATGTATCTTCCAATCACACTGGTTCCCTACTTCCAGTTCCACAAAAATTATACATTGGATTTGAGGTTAAAATAAATTTACATTTGTGCTACCCATAAAGCTTTCGGACTAGTAGAAAATAGATAAGTTAATTGTTTTTAAAACCCATAAAGGGTTTATCCTGAGAATAATTCAGAGCAGTCTCCTGTTCATAGCCCACAGCACCGTGAGCAGCCGGATAGAGGATTCTTCCCAAGCTACTGCAGACATAATTGGTCAGGAGACATGTGACAGGAGTCTTTTACAACAGCAGGTGATAGACTGACAGAAAAGGAGCTCAAGCTCCACCAGTATTTAATCTGGATATTAAACACTCTATGCTTCCTAGAGCTACTAATACTTTTTTTTTCTCCAATGTTTACTCTCTGCCTGTACGCTTCAAGTGAAGTACTATGAAGTAAAGCTACTGGGTTTTGATTCTTTCATTTACATTTTTATTATAAATATAGACAAAATGTGCAAAATTAGTTTGAAAGGCTATTTGGAGGAATACAAGTGGGGCATGTAAATTCATAGATCATGGGATTCATATTTAATTTCCAGTTAGATGATTGCAAACAGTCATTCCCATTTAACTGAGTCCCCGAGATAGGTTAAGAATACCAGCTATATCCCTGTTAAGCCTTTGTTTAAACTCTATCACTATTAACAAATGTATTTTGCCAGATTCTTCAGAAATGGACCAAAATGTGTATTTCCTAGGTGCAGATGAGAGTAAAAGTGGCAACAAGGTCTGATGCTTTACTTCTTCACCCTCTGTTCAGCTGTATCAGAGCACTAGCTTCTCACCTGAAAAAAACCCAGTTCAGTCCCTGTGCAGGGAAAAAAATTGTGGAGGTTTCATCTCAGTACTCAGCAAATGTTTGTCCACACAATAAAAACACCACATTTCTGCTGTTGGGAGAAATAGTTTGCAAAAACACTAAACTGAGTTGAAGGGGGACTGGGATAAGCTGGGAGGGCAAGCTTGCACAGCACTTGCCCACACTATACTTGGAATTAGTCCATTTCTTGAGTCCTACTTTCATGAATACCAAATTTAACAAATACAGTGTAAGAGAAGACCCATATTGGAATCTACTTTATGCTAGGATGCATTATCACTTAAAGAACATTTTATTGCTGGGTAAAATACTCAGTATTTTCCCTCACTATTAGGTCTGTCTTAGGAAATAATAGTATGTTAGTTGTTTCAAGTCACAGAGCAAGTGCAAGGATTATACATCTTATATTTTAGGACACAAAGGCACAGAGCCCCAAAGCAAACAAAGATGCCAACTGAGCTGAGAACGTACTTTTGTATTAAAAACATAAGAGTGTCATCAAAAACTCTCCTCAGCCAAGCTGAAACCTGGCAAACAGGGCCAGAAATGGGCAAACTTTTATCATTATTAATCATAGAAAATAATTCCTATTTCCCAACAATCTATGTTTCTAATTGCATTTTCTGTATAAGCTGAAGTAGGTAGAACTGTAAGCAGAATTACAATGCAGCAACAGAGCACTAATTATCTCCTAAGCCTGGGATATAGGGTATTTAATTTTGCTTTTAAATCCATACTGTGGTGGGTACTTAGGTACACAGTAGAAAAGGAGACATATCCCAATCAGTTTACAAGATAGTATGAAGAAAACGTATAATAGAGCAACCAGGTATATATAAATAGAATAATACAAAGAAATCTAATCTACTGCAAAGCTATAATTCAATCCTTCTACAACACAAGAGCACAGCTAAACAGGCTTATGAATAGCACAAGAATCCATATAGCCAAAATTGTATAGCCTGTGTCATCAAATCAAAACCTTTGAATTATTGCTTATCACTGTTATTTCATTTTAATAAAGGAAAAAATCTAATGACTATGTCAAGAAATAAGCATTATTAAATTATACTTTTGTACTGAGCACATATGAGGAATGATAAGATTTACATGCTCTCTTTCCAGTCCTTATCCTTTTCTTTTTTTCTCCATACGTTTATGCGTTCATGTTAGAGGTGGAGAGAAATGAATATTGAACATGGGAGGCGAATTCTAGCCTGGCTTATATCTTATGCAATTCTCCTGATTTCAGGTCAGTAGGGATTTGTCTCATACCTTTTGACCTGAACAGTTAATTGAAGTTCAGGATCTTGTGATTTTTTTTTCTTTAGAAAGAGAAATTTCAAATGGAATCAGATCTCTCTGATAAAATCTATTTATTTACAAAGAATTTATGAAGTCTCAGTTCCCTGAGCTCGGGAAGATTCAAGTATTCAGCTCAAAGACTTCCTTTCTAGTTTTTTTTCTGATGGAATGGTCTTAGCAATTTGTTTGGGCTCTCGTTTTCTGTATTTATTCTTGCTGGGCCTTTCTTTTCCTCTGCCACACACACAGAGACATGCATACACATCCTGCTCCATTTAAAACAATAGTCAGCCAAACCCCTCTCCTACACCATTCAGCCTGCACAGTCCATGTGTGTACCATGGTTTGAACAGTACCATGTGTTTTTGTCTGGGGAGGAGGTTGCTCTTATTTCGTAAAGCAGATTAATTGTTCCTTGCAGCTGTGTTAAAAGAAGGTAGTGGTTACACCTATAGCTTCGATGACATTTCATCCAACCCACAACACAAGGATTGTAACTCAGAATAGTCTAAGATGTAAGAGACAAGTGAGTGCCATCAGAGATGTAGAAGAAGTACTTTTACCTAATTGACGTAGCATATGACAATTATTTTCAAGAACTAAACATTATTCAACATAAATAAAGACCATCATTGTCTGCAAACTACTGTTCATTGGTAGAAAAGTTATGTGACGGTGCACTTTGTCTCTCTGGAGGGGCTGATCAGGTGCTCTGTCTCAGCCCCTGGCCATTGCTCCATGGCTGGTGCAAGACACAGGTACTGGAATAATTATTGTGTTGAGCCACACCTGAGAGAGACAGGAAGGACAGCTGTAACTTCAATCAAGAGTAAATACACGAGCTTTGTCTACCTGGAGACAGTTGAGAAAAGTGTCTTGAATTGTTTGGGGTTGTAAGATTAATGCACATAAACTACTTTGCACTAAACCCTCCTGTGGATGCCCTCATTCATTTTCTAGAGGCACCTCCTGTGGAGTTTCACGTTGAAGGTGAAGGACTAAACAGCAGTGAAATCAAGTCATTTCACTTGAGCACCTATGTGCGAGTTTCAGAAACTTCAACTTTGTACCTTTGTTTACACTGTCTTAATGTCCTATATGAATGCATAGCAATCTTTTTCCTATTTCCTAATTTTTTGAAAGGTTGTGTTCAAGATCAAAGTGATTTCTTCATGGATACAAATGTGTGTTACGGACAGGTTTATCTGGCTGAAGTGGAGAACCTATTTTAATAATCTGTCCTTGAAAGCTAATGGTTCCACTTTGGTTTTGGGTGTCACTGATAAAGATTGTAGTGCAGCTTACATATCTGTGCTTCTTAAATTTGTTGTCATTTTTATTGAGGCAAATGATCTTGGCACACTATTTGTGGTTTTACCAATGACAGAGACAATGAGACAAATTGTTGACTAAGATAAACAAACGTGGTGCCAGGGATTTCTCCACAGAAATTTGCCAGCTTAGTGGGGATCTAGTTGAATTCTTCAGACACAGAGGCTATTAATGAAACTCAAACATCAAGATATATGAAGCTATAGCAATTTTCCTGCAACAGATTTCAATTCTGTGGATAAGTATGTTCCTCTCTTCTGTGCTTTTTTTAATCCTGGAACCAGAAGCTCAGAAGTGCTCATGAATCAGATGACTTTGAAGAGCCTCGGGGAATTCATGGGGAGAGAATTGTGGGAAGCTGCATATCACGANGAGGAACCAGAAGCTCAGAAGTGCTCATGAATCAGATGACTTTGAAGAGCCTCGGGGAATTCATGGGGAGAGAATTGTGGGAAGCTGCATATCACGAGTTTGGGTGTGACTACAATGTGACCTGGAGTTTTGGAGATCTGTTTGTGAGGAAGGTGAAGAATAATATTAGGGCAGCTTCACCCCCCCCCTCCTTGCTCCCATCTGTTGTTGCATATTTAGTCTCAAAACCAACCGGTCTCCAGAGACTCATGAGGTAGCAGAGTGAGAGTGCAAGGAGTGAAGGAAAGTAGTCTTCCCGGACCTTTTACCTGTGCCACCACTGCCTCTGCTGGCTAGCGATCCTACTGCAGTAGAACGTCTTCTGCCAGTCTGCAGGGTGAGAGAAATTCTGGTTAGGACTGGGATGGACACATAAGGCATCCCACATGGATTTTCCTTCTTTGTTTCCAGAGGTAAAAGGAAAGCTTTAGGCTCCAATCATACCTTATTGATGCCCCAGGCAGGATCCCATTCACTGAGAAAGTCTGCTCTGTGATGGCCTTAGACATTGATAATTACTGATAGACCAGCTTCAAACATCTTTCTCTGATACTTATGATTGTCATAAGTAAACATAGTACGCAAACCAACTGTCAATGAACACAGATCTATGCCAACTCCATCTGATTTTGAAATACTACTTGGCTGCAGGGCAAAAGAGGTAAGGTTCCCTTCCTCTCACCACAGCAACTGTGAAACAGTGATCAGCAGGGCTGCTGAGACTGGCAAGCAGCTTTGTGACCTGGTAGCAGTGGTGTTTCTACCTCAATGGAGAATTTAACTTCATGACAATTTTGACCCCAGCTCAGCATTACCCTCCCTGAGGGAGTACATGTAGTGTCTTCCTTGAGTGAATTTCAGCAACTGGCACATAGGATGAGGTTTCACAAATGCGTTATGCTGACTTCAGACTGTGCTGCTGCCGATACGGAAGGTTCCATGTTTCTCTTTGCATTCAACTTTCCACTGCTGCTTGTTCATCAGCATTAGCAACCAAACATATGTTTGTGAGACTGGTGAAAACTAGTGTTTTCTGTCTTTTGGGAATGGTTGGTTTTTTAGCTGGATCAGTCAACCAATCTGATCACAGCTTTCAGTGCTGATGCAGAGAAGGAGGAGATGGGTTCTGGAAGGAAGGCTCCAGGAATGTGTATGTGTCTTCAAACTACAGTATAGGCATCCTTCTGGGATGCATTAGATCCTTTTCTGGCAACGGTGGTTTTTCAAAAATGGGGTCCCAGTTTCAATCTTGGTGCTGCTCTATGTCGACTCTGATCTTCCTTTTGGAAGAAGGTTGGAAACACTTGCAGTGACATCAGGTGGCATTGCAGTCTGTCTCATATGTGCTATCCTTACATTCCATTGGAAACCTCACTGGTGCAGTGTTTGGCTGTCCAGTTCAATGAGAGGCTTGTGGAGGGCTTATGTTCAAACCAGTATAGGACAGAGTTCTAGGCTTCAGTAGGAAATACTAATTTTAGCAGATATGTTGGAGGCCGTTGTTCCTGGTTAACTTAGGGACAGCTGCTTTCTTTGTACTGAAAAGCCTAGAGAGATACAGTCTAAAATTCCTATGGGTACGTTGGAGGCGAGCCCATTCAGTGAGGCATCCCCACTGATATCGCTTTGAAATTCACTTTGTTATTTACCTCCCCTCCTACCTGCCAAGACTGAGATTTGTTGGCCCTTGCATAACTACAGAAGACTTGTTATTGCAGGTTTTTTCTGGATGAAAAGAAGGAACGATAGCAGAGCACCATGGTCCTGGCTGGGAGGTTCAAGGTGAGATGAGGAAAGGGGTCGAACTCCTGCCCTAATATTTTGTCTAACCTGTGAATTTTGTCCAGCCAGTCAGAGCCTGGGACCAACTCTCTTTTTGAATTAGACCAATTTAAATAAATAATCATTAAAGAACAACAATCGCCTGAGCCTTGATTCCTAACCAATGCAGAAATGAGTTTGTTATCTACACAGAACTATCTGGTTGGGTTGTTTGTGTCAGCTGAATATAATACCTGGGAAGTTCACACCCAGCTATTTACATCTCTATGTTAGGATCCAGGAGCGTGTAAACTAGAGAGAAATCATGTCTAAATTAACTGTGCTTAGATTCCTCACCAGAGAAAATAGGGGGAAAAATACATAGATATGATAAGCAAAATTTTCTTGTATAATTTTATCTCTAAGTACCTCTACGGATCAATTACCCACTGAATTATTTCTGATTTCTTGTTAGAATAATCACGTTAGAATAATCTTAGTGCACAAATACACTAAGAATAAACTTTGAGTGTGTTTTTTATTGTTAGACTTCTCATATCCCAGATTCCCCATCATGTTCAGTCCTGTGTAGATAGTTAAAGTAATGATCTTTTATTAACTTGGCTGGAATAACTGCCATAACTTGGCTGGAATAACTGCCATGACTCTCAATCATGACATTAGTGCTTAGGTATTTGTATGTCTAAGCACTTACATAAGTAATCATATCACAATGTCAACCTATTGTACTTATTATTTTGCAAATGTTACAACTGCCACCTCCTGTTAAACAAAAAAAGAAAAAAAAAAAAAAGAAGAAAAACATCAGAGTGCCTAAAGGAATCCTGCCAGTTTTAATTTACTGTTTTGTCTTAAACTCTCTGTGCTGTTAGCCAAAATAAACTAATTGCATCTACACTTTGAGGTGAAGCTCTCCTGTTAAACTCATCTCTGCCTATAAGAAAATCAAAACATCCGTAAGTTTGAAGGAAACGTACTGACACATATGGCAGACAAAGTGAAAGGGGTCCACTTTTCTGAAGAGAAAGGATTATGTACTTTCAGTCTTTCCAGCAATGGTAGGAACTGAAAGTTCAAGAGACTCCTTATTGTTAGGGTAACTAGTCATGCTGTTAAATAGGGAGAGAGGATAAGAGGCTGTCAACAAAATGGTTTCGTGAACTGGCCTTTCACCTAGGAAGGCTTGAACTCAAAAGTGAAATCATGAAAGACTTAGTTTGGCCAATTCAATTTACTGCCTGCCTCCAATGAACCTGGGTGCCAGCTTGGGAGAGCCCATGTACTTCAGCAGGCTTTTAGAGAAGAAAGCAAGTTTTCTGTATTTGCTATGTTCAAGATCATTGGGGTTTTTTACAGCAAAGAAGTAAACATTTTTTTATTTTCTATCTACCCATCACACACATAACACTTGGGAGAAAACCCCCACTTATTCTAGAAAATCCCAACATTAATGCTGGTGTGGATTTTATGAAGGTGCTTTATATTTTACCTGTCCATATAATGACCAGGAGAAAAAAAGGACACCAGTTTCACTTTTACCATGAGGCAACAGAAACAGTTCTCTTCTTTTTAGTGGGCTGGGGTGTTTGTGATTTCACAGAATCATAGAATCGCGGAATATGCTGAGTTGGAAGGGACTCACAAGGAGTGAGTCCAAGCCTTATCCCTTCACAGGACCAAGAGTCACACCATGTGCCTGAGAGTATCATCCAAACACTTCTCAAATGCTGGCAGGCTTGGCACTGTGACCACTTCCCTAGGGAGCCTGTTCCAGCATGGCTCCTCTGAAATATAGCAGCTTTATTGCTGTTTTTAACAGGGCCACTATCTCAAATGAAGCAAGCAAAAGCACATGGTGTTTTGTTGATCAAACACAGGTCCTGCTATTGCTTTGTTGTACAGCAATATTAGGACATCTACTAGGTATACCTGCAGCATTTTGATAGGATTATAGGAAGAGAAGATTATTCATTACTTCCATTTTTTTTTTCCTGGCATTTAACAACTTTGTTAAATTACTTTCCAAAAGAAGGAGTCAACACTTGCTTTAAGAAAAGGTTTTTGTGTGAAAAGCAGAGACAGAATATTTTGTGGGTAAACATTGAGTCATAGAATGGTTTGGGTTGGAAGAGGCCTTAAAGATCATCTAGTTCCAACTCTACTGCCATGGGCAATAATGCCACACACTGGATCAGTTTGCCTAGGGCCCCAGAGATGTGCTTCTGGTCTTTCTGTGACATGATAAAAAAAACATATGGCACTCCTGACAATTCAGCAAAAGACCAAAAAGGCCAGGCCATTCACAAGATCTCATTTTAGGTCTCATCAGCTCTGGCTGGTTTTGTTATTCAAAGTCTATACGCACAGGAGCAAGTCCTTGCGAGGTAAGATAGACCATAGTACATCATCTACACAACTGTAACTGCCAATCATCCTGTATTCTTACAGTGCTTGTGAGGGGGTTTGTACTTTTTTTTCCCCTGAAGGATATTTTCCAGTTGTTTTCCTTCCTTTATCCCAAGTTTCCCATGCACTTAGGCACTTAGCATTGAGGAGCTATGTGAGCATGTTCACATACCAGCTTACTTCACGGAAACTTATTCAGGTAAGTCCTAGTGCAGCAGGACTGGGCTTCATTTAGAAAATGGAGTAAAGACCCAGATGAATCCAAGAAAATTGAACTTTATATAGTCTTTGTTCTAACCATTGTTTAACCATCCTACTTGGAAAACAGTTGAAGCATTAAAAAACTGGAGGGGATGAACAAGAAACAATACAACAATCTGTCTCTATCATAAAGAATAAATGTGCTTTGGGCCAATTCCATTCAGAGTATACAGATATTTTCAAGGAATTTAGGGCATAAAATCCCATTGAATCTCCTTGAGGGAATTAAAATCAATGGAAATTAGGCACCCTCATACTTTGAAAGATCTGCACTTAATTCTTTTTGTGTGTTTTAGAAAACCCAAGTGTGAATTATTTACTTTCTGGGCAAATAAGTATTTTTTTGCATGACCTTCTTCATATTCTGTAAACAACATCTGATAATACATAAGAAAAAGTTGATGAGAGAATTGAAAACCAAAAGAACTCCTTTTGGAAATTTTTATTTTATTTTTCCCACTGAAATGAAAAGGCATGTCCAAGAATGCTGCAAACTTCCTTGCTCTTTTATAGATCTATTGCTTAGTGTATGTTCTGCTCTCTCACTCTTTCTACAGAATCAGTAATAAAAGTCAGATTTTCAATAACACTAACAAAAAACACCTTTCTCTTTTATATCACTGATAATATGTATCCTCACATGGGAGAATATTATGGAATGAATTAAAATGTCTGTAAAGGATTATGAACTTCCTTGCACATTGCAGGCAAAGATACCCTAAACAAATTTTATACACCAAGATTTGGTATATCATTGATATACTGATTTGGTATATCATTGTCACTGATTTGGTATATCATTGACAACGTTTTGCTAATGCTATCTAACAATGATGCATAGCATAATGTAAGTCAAATAACTTGCACTGAAATTTCATATAAATGATAATACAATAATTTATAAAATTAAATATTGTAATTATAGATCTAGGAAACACAGTTGGAAAAGAAACTCATGTAGAAATGATGTAGCAAATGTACTTTCAGCAGAGATTTTAAACAAAATAGAAAGGTGATAAAACGGGGAAAAAAAAAACAGCAAAGCCATGTAAGGAGAGGACTTCTCACAGACAGTGATAAAACTGTGCTAAGCAGAAAGAGGAGACTAGAGCCAACTAAACCAAATAGAAAAACAGAACATTTATTCAGCATGTCAGTAGAAGACATACTCATATACCAGCATTTTGGTAATGCTCATACAGGGGAGTGGCAGTGATGCTGTTCACATGCGTGGGTATGAGAGGAACAGCGAAAGCTGTGGGCTGTGAACTGGCAGGATGTCTGGGCTCTGAAGAGTAAAAAGGTTTGCATGAAGAACTAAGTTAAAACCGATTCCTCCCATGTCATAGACCCATACGAAGAGAGGCAGAAGAAAACTCCTGTCCTAGGGCTTCGTCACTCTTGACAAGTTGGTCTCACCAGTTCTTAACATCTCTCAGTGTTCCCACAGCCTCCCCCAGGCAGAAGCAGGCTCTGCATATCTATACTCACTATTTGAAGCCTTTTTTCCCCCCAGCATTTAACTTGAATTCACATCTTAAGCTCATTACCTCTTGTTTATTCCCACAAACACAATTTTATCTGCTCATCTTTGCATTTACCTTTTATACCCTTAAAGACCAGTTTGTTTCCTTCTCCTCTCCAGCTTAAGTAACAACATTGCTTTCAATATTTACTTGTATATCACATTTTTTAGACCTCTGATCAGTCTTGCTGCATTCTGTCCAAAGAATCCACATCTTTCTTGAAGTCTAGCACTGGACAATGTACTCCGTCAGAAGCCTTTATGATGCTGATGAAGTAAAAGATCTCAAGTGTTTCAGAACTATCAGTAGTAGTAGTAGTAGTAGTAGTAGTAGTAGTAGTAGTAGTAGTGTGTTTGCTTATTATGAGATCATTATACACACCTGACAAGTGCTTATAGACAATGGTCTAGCAATTACTGCTATTGAAACTGTACATTTAAGTGAGGAAAATAAAAACATTCTAACTTACGTTTACCACAGTAAGATTTAACTATTCAACTGACTTCAGAAAATTAGAATATTTTACATTCAATGTCCATGCCAAGGGAAGCCATTTTACATCCTACTGTGGACAGTGAGAAGTTTATTGTGAGGATGATGAAAGGTCCAGCAAAATCCCAAAAGCTATGTTAAGGATGGGGACCAGGCAACCATGATCTCATCAGTCCTTGGGTTTTGGCTGTCTATGCCTATGCTCACAGAGCACCCACAAAGTAGAGTGACTCCTTTCCAGCAGAACACTCATGCAGAGGCAGAAGTGCCTTTTCTACCCTCTGGCAGAAAAGCTCATCCTGAAGCACCTAAAATAAATGAATGCAAAAAGTGAAATTGTCATCCGTCTGAATCAAGAACACTAAATAAAATACATTTCATGCTATCAGGGTTTAGTTGATCTAGGTTGAGCTAGAGTCTTTGCAGATCACATTCCCATGAGCAGATGAAGAGCATCTTACTGTTTACTCTCATCTGAAACTGCTCCTCAATAGAAACCAAAGCGTGGTGAGTGAGCACAGTGAAGAGATTTGCTTGAAAAGTTGTGGCACTGTTGATCTGAGCTAAAAATGTAGGTGCAATTACTGATGTAGGTGTGGTGTGTAAGTGTAGATACCTTTTGTGGTTAACTCATCTGATCACTGGAACTAGTTCGTGACCATTAACTTTGAACTTTCCTGAGTGACATTTTGACTCCTTCTAACCAAATGGAAGGCAGAAACTGCCCATTCTTACAAAAGGATAAACATGACACTGACCGTAAGGAAGTAAAGGCCAAGAATTTAAATCCAGAAAGAGATACAGATTCTTTCCAATAGGGGCCTCCATCTGATCTTCTTTCTAGCCTCCTCGTGTACATCTACAAATCTTGAAATGCCTGTCAAATGTTTCCAAACCATGATCTTATCCAGTGACATCTAAGATCTTGCCTTCGGAATTGCATGGATTTTTTTGCTACCCATCGAGTACCCATGAGTAACAAAGCAACCTTTTGTGGTTTACGGTTATGAATCAACCTTGGACAAAACTAGACTGGTCATTAAAATGTATTTATTCCAGGAAAAAAATCCTCTATGGCTGCTGGACAGTCCTAAGAAGTGAAATAAGATGATTGTTGCCAGTGTAAAATTTTGATTGAATTTAAATGTAAAGGTCTTCAGGGATTATATACATAAAGAAGCTTGTAGAAGACACCAAAAAGCAAGGCTCACCTCTTCTAACAGGGAACTGTAAAACCACACTATACTAAAGGCAGTGGCACAGCAACATTAAGGTCAATTTCTTTGGAAAAAGGAAGCATGAGCACTGCTCAGCACCTTTGAAGAAAAGTCACAGATGACTGCTCAAACAGGGAAACTTGGACTCTAGAGTCAGCAGTGTCCATCCATATGAGCTCTGAATTCATAATGTGAGGGAGATGAAGCTTACACATCTGCAGTACTTGATGAGCTTTCAGTAGCTCCCTGTGCTCGAGAGGTATTTAGCTACCCTTTCTGAAACATCCAAGCCTGGACAGGAACTCTGCAGAGAGACTAATTCTCACCTTCACATTCCCAGACAGGGACTAGCTATCTACTATCGAGCAGTCAGGGACTAGCATGTAACCACACAACATCTTTTTTTGTTTGTTTGTTCTAAGACTTCTTTGGCTGCTGTTCTGATCATTCTTCCCAGGCTGCATAGCCACTGCAAGGCTAACAGGATTAAAAAGCAGAAAAAAATTGACTCATTAAAGTACATGAAAATAGCTTGGCTTACAAATGGAGTGCATGCAGATTAGATAAACTTTACCTATTCTATTAGCAAGTCCGAATAGGCTGAATTTTAAAGTTTTCTTTACTTCTATATGTTGCAAGGACCCCGTCACCACCTTCTGCTCAGAACTGCCACCAAGGGTTGTTGAGATCTAGGTCTGGTGTTCCTGAAAGAGTAACACCAGTGTCCTGAAGCACAGAGTCATTGATTGAGCTTTGTTTTTAAAATAATATCACATTGGATCACAGAATGTATTCTACCCTTACCGAAATCATAACATTTAATTTTCAAAACAGTACAAGACTTCTCTATGGTGCCCAAACTAGTAAAAACTTTGTTAATACTCTTCTAACTTAAAATAGCAAACTCAATAAACCAATGTTTTTATTATAAAAAGTTTACTCTCCAGCTGAGCATTTGAGTGCCAAGTTCCATCTAGAATCACACTTTCACAGCCAAATTAGAAACTATAAACTTAGAAACCAGTGTTTTATTATAGAATCCTTTGCCAGGCACTTCACTAGAGCTTGGGCTACCAGCTGCTCTAATAATAAGTGAATGTTATTGAAAAATAATAATATCGAGCATTTGGAAGCCCTCTGTTAGAGCTAATGAATGAGTTTAGCGTATTGTGCACAATAAAAAGCTCAGGGGGTAAAACCCCCTTTCTCGCTACAGGTGTATTGGACTTCGCAAGAGGGAAAAGACTTAGGAGCGCTCACAAACCTGCCAAGCTCCATACAAGCAGAACAATCAGCCTGCCAACTTGTTGGTGTTCTTAAGATTCCAGCCTGCCCGGCAACTTTAGACAGCTGAAAGTGATGTGAAATCGGTGACTGATACCCTACACGGAGAAAAATGTCAGCTTTCAAAGTCAGCGGATGGAAACGCTTCAGTGCACAAAGGGCGTCGTGAAAACGCGATGTAGCTCTGCCGATACAGGGGAGCACTGGGGCTGCCGAGCCCGTGAATCAGTTTTTCAATCGGGAGGCACGGCGAGGCGGAGATCGCTATCGCGGTAACCACTGTTCTTCAACTTCTTTTTATCTCTTTGACTCGTCACCTGACTGTTAGGCTCAAATGAAATTAGAAGGAAATTATCTTCCTTCCTCGAAATTCACTTTAAACTCGGCTTTAAAAAACACGAGCAGCATCCTAAAGCTGCCTGCAGCAGAGATGAGATATTTGATCAGAATACAAGAAATCGGACAGTATTTGGAGTGGGACGTAGTTACATCTGCTGTAAGCAAGCTCACAGAATTAATATATGGTTATCGAGAAGATACTCTAAACCCTCTTTAATACTTAGGAGCGCTCTGATCTTACTTGGTGGAATACAGCACTGCATTCTGGAAAGTCTTGTTTAGCCTCCGTGTGACAATGCATCTGTTCGGGTTTTGTTCACCCCCCTCTACCCCAACCCCCCTCTTCCCCACCTTCGGTGGCAGAAGGAAAGATTCCGCCCTTGAATTTGAATGCGTCAAGAATTGACAGGTCAAAGGCAAGTAAATCACATTATACACGATTGTATTGTTATTGTATCGATAACAACACATTATCAGAACAATTAACACGCACAACTACTCGGAGATCACAGTAGCGGTTTAACAAAAATCCAGATAAGTAACTAAACTCCGATAAAGTCTTCCCTTGTGTTTGGGGATTTGAAGCCTCTCCGAGAGTGTCCGTGCCTGTGTGTCTGTGCCTGTGCAGGCAGCCGCTCCGCGCCTCACCGCGGCCACGGAACTCCCCGCGGGGAGAGCAGCCTCCTCCCCCACGCCGTGCCTGCCTCAAACCGGGGGGAGGGAGGCTTGGGACCCTCCGGTCGCTCCTAACACGAGTCTAACCTTGCTCCAAGCGGAACTGATAAGAGTTTCCATCACCGTGCAAACCCTCTTGAAAACAGATTACTAGGGAAATGCAGACCCCCTGTAACGATCCGCAATCGCTGAAACAACCACGGGTGGTAGTTTTAGTAGCCAGTGGTTGCCGCAAAACTTAGGTGAGGGTAGGGGGAAAGCACTTTGTAAAGGAGATTCGGAAAAGTATTTCATTTGCAACTAGAAAAATAGACTTGAGCCAGTACTGAGCCATTTATAGCTTTCAGCCTGTGAAAGATTCGTGTACAATAATTTATGACCAATAAATTCTATTACCTTTTTCACTATTTGGAGGACTAAACGTAATCAGAAACATGCGCAGACGAAGCCACGGGTTTGCAAATGGTCATATTTTTGGAAGAAAGCAGTCCATGAGTAGAGGCATCTTCTCTGCTGGAAGTTATGCAAGTGCTTTTTCTTTAAGACCAGATCGCCTGTATGCGACTCTGTGGGGACCTGCGAGCTGGTGGTCGTGCTGTTCTCGGACGGAAGGTGACCACTCACCCTAGGAACTTCCCTGAGCCCCGTGCCGACACCCGTGGCCCTTCACCACGCGTTTTCTGTGGCACAGGTGCCCGCTCCGCCTGCACCTTGCTTTGTCGTTTGAGCGCTTGCAGATCCAGAGCTGCAGCGCGGTGGCGGCAGCAACCTTGGCGCGACGGTACCCACGGACTGACCCAGGGGCAGAGTTCGTGGTGCGGGGATTCATCTGTGTAGGAACTATCAGACGGGGGCTTACCCATGTGCCCGCCTTGTGTGCTTCACGCAGTTCTGTCGCGACACAGGACCATCGCGATCCTTTACACTGCACCCTGCTCTCGCACTGATGGGCTCGGGGTCACAAGCAAGGGGAGTGGAGGCGTGAGGAGGCAGCGTGGGAGGGAAGAGCGGGGACAGAGCCACGCTGGAACCGAGCCCAGTGGGGAGTGAGCCCCCACTCTGCTCTCGGGGGGCGCTGGCGGGAGCGGGGCCCGGAGCCTCCGGGAGCTGGGGGCGCCACTGGTGGTGGCATCAGTGAGTCGCTGCTGCTTCTTCCCCGCCGACTTTCCCTCTACGCCCCGAGCACCCTCCAGTAGATCCTGGTTCTCACCCTTCTTATGGCGACTACCGGGACGTATGAACCACGCTCTCGCCTGACCCTGAACTGACTTAATCCGGGCACTATCCCGCTGGCACCCACGATGCGAGGGGAAGTCGATCGAGCTGGCATCCGATCTGTGCAGAGAGAGACAGGGAATGAGTCCTCGCCTTTTAGAAGTCAAACACAATAATGCTACGTATGATCGAGAGAAATCGACAGGAAACCTCTTCCCTGGTCAAACGGGGAGGGAGGGGGGTTACGCAGTTGAAAATAGTGGCTGTTCATCCCAAAGCGGGAATGCCCTGGCCGATGGGGTGATAACCTGATTTCCAGAGCAGTTACCTGCGCCGGGATCAGCATCTCTTGGTGGGGCTCCCACCTTCGAGAAATCCCATTTCCCCGCCAAGCCCGAACGCCAGCAGATATCTTAATCTCCCCGCTTTTGACAATCGATGGGTACTTTTTTTTTTTTTGTTTCACGGCTAACTGGATTGTAGGAGGTGAAGTTTGGCAAGGTGGCTTCGGAGACTGAGAGAATTACGTTTAAGTGGTAGTATATGGGTCGTAAAACACGAAACGGGAGAAGACGCGGTTTGTAGAGGAGCTGCTCGGTATGTTACAGGGCACTCCGGCCGTGACAGGCTGCCGCGGGACCCGGGCGGGCTCACCGGCGGGGAGGGATGGCTGGCTTTGGGATTCTCTCCAAACATCCCGACATCCCAGGAGCTGCGGGTGGTGGTGGCGGACAGTGGTGAGGTGCGGCGGTAAGGAAGGCGAGAAGCCCAGCGGCTGGAGCGAGGAGCCTGACCGGAGGACGGAGCGGGATGCGCGGAGAGGAGCCCGGACGAGACGAGAGCGGGCGGCGCGACAAACAAGTCCGTGCGGCGAGCGGACATCACTGTCCCACCACGCCGAGTGATGTCCCCGCCGCGCCCAGCACCCTGTGGCCCGTCCGGCGGGGGGCTCGGTGGTGGTCCCGGAGTGGCTGCCACTGCACTCGTGCATCGCCCCCGGGAACTGCGGCTCCGGCTTTTCCCTAAAAGGGTGGCGGAGCCGTCCCGGACAGATCCTAGCCTGCTGCTAGGGAAAGAGTTAATGGTTTATTGGAGTCGACGCTTCCACATACCACAAGGGTAAGTCAAAACCGACCCGCCGAAGCACAAACAAGGCGAGCAAGTTCACCCTGACTGACAGGCGGCCGGTGAGGAACACAGTGGGACAGCTCGGGCTGGGGGCGCCGTTCAGCGGCGTGCCGAGCGGCCAGGAGAACGCGCGCGGATTTTCTGGGCGCACCCAGGGATGCTCTCGGAGGCGGCGGCCTCTCCCCCTCGGCTGCACGGACCCTCCGCCGGGAAAACCCCAAAACACCCAAAAACACCCCGCATGCGCCGATCCCGAGCCCTCCCCGCGCCGCTGGCCCGAGAGGAGGCGTGGCGAATGACGGCCCCGCCCCCCCGGCGGAGGGCCCCGCCCCCGCCCGCGCGCCCCGCCGGCGGCGCGCAGGCCGCGTGCGGGCATATAGGGCGGGGCGCGGCGCGGGGGCACGCGGGGCGCGCGCGGTACCTGCGGCCGCGCCGACGGGGCGGGAGGAGGGGGCGGCTGCTGGACCCCCCCACCCCCCCCCC